>NC_047518.2:35941758-36241758 GCF_902827115.2 Pseudochaenichthys georgianus | reverse complement strand
TTGTATTGGTTTTTCAGTTGAATTGTTCTTAAAGTTCAGGGTAATCAACTGTTAAAAAAACTACTGTTCAAATTATTTTTTTCAAGAAATGGATGTTTTCAAAGTAAATGGATAATCGTTTTTAACAGGAGGCGTGTGGCGCAGTGAGTAGAGCGTTGGTGTTCGGATCAGAGGAGCACAGGTTCAAACCCCACTGCAGTCAGCATGTCGTTGTGTCCCTGAGACACTTCACCCCTAATTGCTCCTGTGGGGATTGCCCACAGTATTGAGCATGTAAGTTGCTTTGGATAAAAGCGTCTAACAAGTGACATGTAATGTAATGATTGTGATATCAATTATTGACTAAAATAATCGTGATTATGATTTTTGCCATAATCGAGCAGCCCTACTATTTAGAAGTATTAACAGTTATCAAATGGTCATCACTCAAATGCAGGTATGATTGCCTGTCATGTGGTGATTTCTTTCTACAAATAACAAATCCAACATATACAAAGTAAGGTTACATCAATTCAGTCTTAATATAGCTACAAGGGCTTCTGTATTGAACAACCACTTTGCATCAACAGTGAACAATCATAGAGAAATCCATTATAGAAAAGAAAGAGAAAGCAATTTCTCAACCGGCAGTATACAAAGCATTGCAGCTGCAAAGCGTGCAGGGCGTAGCTCTCCCTTTCTTTCCCTTACACCTCCTGTTACACTTCTTTCTCACCTCTCTCCACATAGAGCATCTCTGATGAGAATGCAACAAACTCTGAGAAATGGAAAACATAGCAGGAAAAGGACGCTTGATGTAGAAAAAAAAACACTGCCTTGGTGTTTTTTTCATTTAAAACTACTAAAAGCAAATGTTAATATTTAATGACATGTGCGTAATGCTAATTAACTGTTTAGATGAGATTTGAACTGTTGGTAGAAACAGCCACAGTACAACAGTGGATATCACAAAAAACGTCAGGTCTTAAGATTTGGCAGATGCGGCGTCATTAAACAGCTAATTTAAATGTTTACACCTCGTATAAGTATATATTAAACAAACGAAACATAACATGTTCATTAATGAGATTACAGAGGTTTGCAAGAGGATTTTAAAATGAAAAAAGTGTAGACAGAGCCAGGCAGGGTGTTTCCCTGTGCTTTTAGTCTTTGAGGCTGTAGCTTCTTATTTACCTTACCCGACCATTTTGAATCGGCCCTCAGCAAATTCAAAACATATAATGCAGTAAGGCCCTCAAATGAAACCTGAGCTTGTCTTTTACTTCTTAAATATAGATGTAAACAGATATTACACAGTAGTATTCATGTGTTAAGAAGCCCACTTTTCAAATAAATTCAGTCAGTTAAAGCTGAAAACATTTTCTAACAAATCTAAGTTGATAAGAAAAAAGCTCAATAACTTATTTTCATAACAAGCTTGAAATAAACCCTTCCTATTTCCTCTTATTATAAGCAATCTGAGGTTTCTGTTGTAAGAAATTAGCTGCTAACAAAATAATTGAAACCCTATGGAGAGCTGTGACGTACGCTGATTAAGCATAATTTACTTCCATTTGATTGCTTTTGCTGACTTATAACTTAACTTATGAGGCAGTACACATCACCTCTAATGAGTGGCCCAGCCCTTCGTATATTTTTCTGTATGTGGCCCTCGGTGGAAAAAGTTTGGACACCCCTGCCTTACAGAATAAATCACAGATTGTGGTACCAATGTTCTCATCCAACACAAAGCAGATAAGTGTACTCTACCTCTAAGAACACTATGATAATCTCACAAAGGACCAATCAGTGGAAAGTGAGCCGACCTATGTCAACACAGTGATGTGAGAGTTATAGTTTAGCGAGGCTGGAACAGTAGAAGCCATTAGGCTCAATCAAAGGTAATACTGTCGGTGCATGCTAATTTAGACGTCTCTTCAGGGACATATTACCTGGCAACAAAATCCAAGAATGGCACAAAACATAAACTTAGATCTAAAAATATATCATTTAGAGGAGGTCTGGCCATCTGTGTAGTGTGCAATGAAGGAACATAAAATGAGAGTAATATGAAGGTCAGTTGGCTGAATTACATTAAAAGCAATTTTTATTTGAAGGGCATTTCTTTGTGATTTTGAATGATTAACTACGTTTTGCTCGGTTTGCCTGTGTGTCTGGCTGTCAGCAGGATTATGGGAAAACTACTGACTGTTTTTTTCACAAATCATGGTGAAAGAGTATGGGCCAAGAAAGTATTCAAAGCATCAATATGCAGGGTCTTTCTGCTATAAAAGGGCAATCTAAATATAATTGATGTCACCTAAATATCAGCAATGCAAGATACATTATGAAATGTGAAATATGGAGCAACATTACATTTAATCACAAAATAGCAGTGGATTCTTATTAAAAGACCTAAAAAAAGTATATTCTAAGTATATTCTACTCGTTTAGTTTAGTGCCTGTTTAAGTTTGCGTCAAGAGTGACAAGCATTAAAGCTATGAGAGATTTGTTTTAATATTGTCACATCCCAAACAGCAAAAACTGAAGGTGACTTTCAGAAGACTTGGCAATCTCCCATAATTGCCAGCTTTTATGATGGAGCAAAGCTGCCTTTAAAAAGGAGGCTCTTAGCGCAGGAGGGACCCAATGAGGGATGTGCGGGAACTGTTTGTTCAAACTACTATTAGGCTACATTGTTGAGGACACACTGCGGTCATTTGTTTGAAACTAGTGACAACGTCTATTCAATTAGAGGAAACGCCTAATGTCTTGTGAAAGGAGGTGGAACAGAAGAGCACATCCCGATCCAGGGACAGTTCTTACCCTCTAAATTCTCCACAGAGTCATATTTCAGAGAATCATTGTGTCGCTAGCAATTGTCTTCTAAATGGCTGTTGAAGGCATTTCTAGGAAAAAGGTGACATTCGAGTAATGTCAATGGAAACTGATAAAACTTAATGGATCCAGTGACTTATTTGCTAACAGGCCCCAAGTTAAGGCATTACGTTTGGAAGTGATTTACACAAATGATTCACAGTCTCTCAATGCGTGTGCCTGCCTGTAAACAACAGATATGGTTCACCATTTGGAATCTTAAACGAGGATGCATACAGGTAAACTTACATTTTGAAACCCATTTCCTTGTACGAGACATTACAAAACAGCCAGACATTCAGTCATACACAGAAATAAATCTGTCCAGTTGAGGAAACCATTGACATCTTGCAGACACGTCCCGTTGAAATGACAAGTAGCCACCATGACACATCAGAGTGGTGCAGCAGGTGAGCCAAATCATTAGATTAGGTAGATTTATGGCTTCATGAAACTTGTTATTACCCACGGCGCGCTCCACTGATGTTTAGCCTCATGTCTTTATGAGAAGGCCGCTGTTCACCTTGCCCTGACAGACAGTGGGTGATGATTAGAAGACTAGAGACTCAATTTGACTCACATCTCCATCAGAGTAGCATGTGTCTGTCTGCAGCATTTAAAACACATTTGGGTGGGATGAAATCCAACATGGAAATATATGTTCTTATTGAGCTACTATAAATTAAGATTTTCTGTAAGAACCCAATTTTACTACCAAAGTTTTGGCTAAGGACTGTTTGCTTTACGCCTACTTATTTGCTCAGCAGGCTACTGTCAATCAAATTGGATATAGCTAAATCTCTGGGGTGTTTTTTTCTGAACTTCAACTCGGAGTATTGCTTATTTATTCATGAGTATGTAATGCAGGAAAGAAAAACTTGGGACTGGGAATGAAAGCTAACACGCAACATCTGACTTATTTTGGGTCTGTGTTTGAATCATAAACAATAAATATCAAAACGCCTTTGGAAAAGACTTTGTGTACATCCAGAAACTGCACTGAGATCAGACAGATGTTTTCACCTTCTTTGTGCAATATGGCTGGTTAATCTATTAGAGCAGCTCATGCCTATGGGTTTCCTCTGCTCACAGAGGCTCAACGGATGGATCGTTGAGGCTTAATTCAACACGGCAAACAATGGAAAACAGCCGCAAATAACGGCAGCCGTCATGAGCTTATCAGCCTGAGTGGGGATTACAAGGGAAATGAATCATTAACACTATTGCCACTCCAATGCTGCTAAATCATGATTGGCAGGTTGAAAGCTAGGTTTTAGGAGGAGGGAAAAACAATGGGTGGAGCTGTGGTCTGATACCCAGTGAAGCGGGTATCATTATCGGATAAAACATCCAGGAAGCCAAGCCAAAATGACCCGCTGTGTGTCGGTGAAAGATGCACTGCAGTGAAGAAATGGATGAAAGAAAATTAAAGGATGACAGAAAGAGAACAAGTTAAACTGCATGCCCACCACGCCTGGTCAGAGCAGACATACACTGACACACAATCCAAAGTCCATGAACCGATTCTGTCCCAACAACATCGGGACAGCAGGTGATGAATCGTAATGTTGCCTTCTTCTATTTATAGTTTAGTGTTGGGGTTTTTGTATTAACAGAAAGTCTTTGAGATGTGCATGGCATGGAGTGCACTGCAAGCCCACGCCGCCTCTCCCAATATGACACCTGGTAGATTTTAATGGCTTTATGGAAAATAGTGGGATGCCACGCTGGTGAAGGGGATTCTGGGTCATGGAGGGATTTGTTAAGTTATTGCGGTGTCTATAGCAAGGCCCTTATCGGCACCTGCCAAGTCTTTGGCGGACCCAGTGGGATTGCACTGACCCTAGTGGAAGTAATGGATATTAGAAAATCTTCCCACTGTGAGGAGGGGGGGGATGGGTGACAGAGCAGAGAAAAGGCAGCGAGGGAGGAGAAAAAGATAGAAACTCAAGGACACAAATACACACTATTGCAGTTCTTTAACTGAGCAAAGAGAAAGGGGGAATGTTGTGCAAGAAAGTTGATCTGGAAGTGTAAATGCTATTGAGTAAACAACGGATATGTTTAAGTTTTAACAATGTATTAATCCAAATCATGATGTCACATGATCACATCTGAGGCAGGAAGGACAGCACAAGTATCCCCCCTTTACATTACCTTAATGAGAGGCCATACTGCCTTCCCCCATTTGTTCTTTCTTTGACCCAGATGATTCAACATTAGATTTAGGCCTACTTTATCTCATGAGATTTCCTTTTGAATATTTGATGTAATGTTTGTTTAAACACACCAAATCTTAATATTCCACAAAACTAGAAATCCACAAAGAAACAAGAAAGATATATGAAGAATATGCATCCTGAGTCCTTCTTCACCCATGGGTCTCTCAAACGTGAAACTCAGACTGACGGTCAATGCCATTGTACATTTTTGATTGAGAAAATAAATGATGATCTGATCTGTAACTGTCGGCAGAAGTCAGAAACCAAGAAAAAAGAGAATTAAAAAATATTGTGTCCAACCATAACCAGGATTAACCTCTTACGGAGCGTCCACACTACAGTTTAAAAAAAAGCTTGGAGCTGGGCGTGTCTGGAGCTTGGGGATTTTATTCAAGCAACACGACCAACAACCAATCACATGAATCTCCCGCCCCCGACATACAAAGCAAAAAACCCCGGGGATTTTATGGGAGCAATATATATATAAACTCCCCAAACAGGCGAAAACCTACCAGTTTCACCCACTGTCTCTGCCACCTCCCTCCATGCCTGGTTCCTCCGGTTTGTATCCCGGTAGGTCAGGGGTACTCAAATACAAATCTTAAAAGGTCCAAAATAAATGTTTCAATAAGATAAAGGTCCGTTTATTACGGTCATTCAAACTTTTAAACAATTGCAACAAGATTCTTAACACGAGGTTGCAAAAACAAAAATAATCTGTATGCAGCATTTTTCATTGTTATTGTGTCTGTGCTTGATTCCTCAGAGTCGCAGTGTAAGAGCTGCAGTTATGAATAAAAGCAGCTGCACTCTTTTTCATTCAGCATTCCCATTATTGCTTTATAAATGTCTTGCCCCCTTGTGTGTCCACTGAGGTTCGTCAGGCCCAACACATCTTCAACAAACTCCCCCTTTGCCTCATCATAAAAACTCACAAACACCAGCAACTGAGCATTGTCAGTGGTGTCAGTGGCCTCATCCACAGCTAAGGAAATGCACTGTGCATTTTTTATTCCATCACAAAGCTGATTAATCAAATCACCAGCAAGTATTTATGTTCTTCTGGTTGCTGTGGAATCTGAGAGGGGGATTTGCTTGATTTGACCTGTTATTTCCTCTTTTTTTTGCCTTCAACATGGTCTCCATCACTTCAGTCATGCATTATTTTATACTCCAGTTATTATCCAGTGGAATGTCCTTACCTACTGGCCTAGTTAAATCAAAGTGGTTACTTTTTTTTGGCTGGGCAGTGTAGTTTTACACACCGTCTTATTTGACTTTCTCAGGACTTAAAACTGTTTTTTGGGGGCAGACCCCCTCAAAGAAAAAAATATGTAAGGTCATCATCTCATCCGTGAGCGGAGCATCAAGTTGACGTGTATTACAGCTGAATGCGGCGATTACCATTTTGTTCAGCAAAACGCCTCACAAACGTATTAAGATCAACAGCTTCAGTGCGTTTTGATTCAATGCTGAGTACAGCCAAACTGACAGTCTCTTCTCTGTCAGTGTAGACTGCAAATACCTCATTCCTTCAGTGCTTGGGTCCGAATGCTTCTCGTTTTGCACCGTCCCGTTCAAATGAAATCGCCGCCAATCATATGTCCACGCTCGCGCCAGGACCGGGGGAGGGGTTACATGACGTGCATCTTGTGCTGCATTCACTTGCACTCGGACATTAGAGACTTTCTCTCATAAATGTCCGATGAGCGCTGTTTGCAGTCTATGGACATAGCGGATCATTTTGACTCGTTGCGTTGTGGCGATGTCTCGCAGATAACACAGATAATACATATGAAAAGTATAATTTGCTTAGAGTCCAGAGACGGTTGTGGTTCGGTCCGGATCCGGACCGGAGTCCGTACTTTGAGGATGCCTGCGGTAGGTGAAGAGGGTCTGGTCATACAAAACTGGGTGATTACTACGGCGATAGTTAGTTTCTCCTCCAACTTTTTTTGAAATATTGAAATGAACGGCGGGATATCTCTCCCAGCTTAGACGCGGTTTGATTGGCTGGCGCTGGCTACTCCGGCGTCTCCGGCGGAGACGGACCGCTCTGCTACCCACAATTCAGTTCGGCGAAAAAGCGAGGCAACGTGACGTCAACCCATTGAAAGTGAATGGCCAGATTGGAGTTTTCGACGCTGTCGACGCTGTAGTGTGGACGGGCCGTTAAGCCCGAAGGTCCCCCCAGTGGACCCCTCCCACAATTTTTTTACGAGACTATGTCTCAGGGCTTCTTAACATTTATGAAACTATTAATGGTTCAAGGTAAGAAACTCCGCTAACTGACAATAAGAACAATTGTTAGCTAAAAAAAACACAAGAGTAATACCAAGCCTTTGAATTAGCATTGAGTGAAAAAATGCTAACTAATGCTAACGCTTTTTTACACAGAACTCACGGTAGAAATGCCCTTATTACTATCTTAACTGCACAAACAAGATATACGATTTAAAGCTGAGACTCCACAGATTCCACACATGTAATGTCATCACTGTACGACCTCAAATTCCTGGAGCTATCAGCCAGAAAAGAGAAAGTAAACAACATCCGGTTTCAAAAATATTACAATAATTACGTCTTGCCTTTTTTGATTTGTGATCAAAAGTTGTGTTCAACGGAATAAAAAGGCCGCTCAAGGTTAATCCAATGTCTTTGTGTCACATAGAAATGTTTACTGATAATCCATCATCATATTTATGGCAATATACTGGGTATAAAGTTTTGCCGTCCAGGCTTGTACTTTCAGATATGTTTCGTTTGCTTCTCTATTACATCCGCAATGGTAATGTTTACGTGGATTTGGGAACTGCCCATCGATTATATTGGATGTAATGGTTAAGAAAAAGGTGTAAATCACCCAAATCGACCAATGGGTTCCAGAGATACGGTCATGCGTAAAGTATAAAGAATGCCAGCCAGCTTAAGTACATTACGCAGGAGACTTTACTTATTGTTTACTATGTAAGGAAGCAGGAATTGCAGGACCCAGAGCGCAGAGGTGCGGACTCGAGTCACATGACTTGGACTCGAGTCAGACTCGAGTCACCAATTTGATGACTTGAGACTCGACTTGACAAAATCACAAAACACTTGCGTCTCGACTTGGACTTGAACACCAATGACTCGGGACTTGACTTGGACTCGAGCCTTCTGACTTGAGGTGACTTGATAATTTAATTCAGGGGTCTCCAACACGCCGATCGCGAGATGCCGCTAGAAGAGCAGACTCCCGTCGGGGAGAGCAGAATCTCCAGCCGCTCCTACTCTTGCTGAGAATCCTTGCAGGCAGGGGCGGGACTTTATTTAGCTTGGGCCACCATGTGGCCAATCATATGCGAGGACACACTAGGATCATACCATTATGTGAAAGAAGGGTGGGGGGCACAGCAGGTGTAGTGGTAGTACAGGCCAGCTGCACAGAGCGACGGGGAGACGGATTTAAATGCAAGTGCGTTGTAAAAAGTCAAGAAATGAGCGAAAACCGAAAAAAGAAGCAGCATCTGGCTGCTTTTCAATGATATTGGAGAAAGCAAAGCCGAGTGCAGGATTTGTAAAATGAAAATAACCTTCAGAGCAGGTTTTTGGTAACCACTCAGGATTTATTGTCAGAGGTGGGAGAAGTTCAGATCTTGTACTTGAGTAAAAGTACCAGAGTGTAAGAATACTCGGTTACAATAATCGGCCCTGCATTCAAAATGTTATAAGTAAAAGTACAAAAGTATTAGCATCAAAATATAGTTAAAGTACCACCTGCAGAGGGATCTAGATGCAGGTGTTCTTTTCCCCATAGAGACCGCCTCGCTGCACATTATCCCTGGCATAAAGATAGATTGTGGGTCCCTCATAACATGTTGTGCACAGTGCAAATAAACATTCTGGTCACCTTAACATCAGGGATCTTATACATTAAACTCCTTCTGAATCAAACCGTCATGGTAGCCTTACCTTACTGATCCCTCTTAAAATAGAAAAAAACACGTTACTTTACCAGCAGAGAGAAAATTGATTATTAAATTATTAATGTGACTAATAAAGAGTAGTTTGATTATTAAGTCTTATTCTGTTGATCATGTCATTACATTTGGTGAAAAGCACATAATGACTTGTTTATGACTCGTTTTGTCAAAGTTTAGGACTTGGACTTGATTTGAACTTGCCCATCCTGACTTGAGACTTGACTTGGACTTGAGCGCAAAGACTTGAGACTTGACTCGGACTTGAGCGCAAAGACTTGAGACTTGACTCGGACTTGCAAAACAATGACTTGGTCCCACCTCTGCCAGAGCGCATGGAGCACAGAGCGGACAGCAGATAACGGAATTGCAGTTTTATTGCTTATAGATTATCAGAACATTTCAAAGGGGACACAGCCACATTGGATATTAACCTATGGATTAACTACATCATCGTTGTTATCGTTTTAATGCCATTGAAGACCAGTTTAGACCAGACAAAGAGGAAGGTGAGCCATGTTAGCCTAGCGCATTAGCGCTAGCGCCACTTGTTTTGATGTACGTTTTTTTTTATAACGTCACGAGTTTGTATCTTTCAGTGTTGAGGTGGGCACCGTTAGATTCTGTGTCTTTACGATCATAAACGATGTGTTGGATGTGGAGCTAGGATAAGTAATAAGGGAGCTAGGAGTGATTTTCGGTGCAGTAATAGGTTAGCATTTTTCGCTCGGGGCTAATTCAGAGGCTCAGTGGATAACAGAGTAGGCCTATGTTTTATTTTTTTAATTTTTTTCACAACAGTTTTATTTGGATGGAATGGATACCTATAGTGATAATTCAAAGTAATAAAATTATTTTTACAGTGAAAAAGTTCAAATGGAACTGATGGTTCCCAAATTACCCAGAGGTGAGTCCGCTTGGACTTTATTTTTCTAAACCTCTCAAAAGGTCAAATTTCACTTGTTTTGCATCAATCTTGATACAGGGTACTTATTATATGTTATAGTTTGGATTGCTAAATATTTTAGTCTATTAGCCCATCATTCAAGGGTGGTTTTCACTATAAGTAATGGGTTTTTTTTCGGCGGACATTAGAATTTACATGTTTTACTGTGTTCCATCTGAATTTACTTTAAAATAAAAACATTTATATTGATTCTGACACTTCTACATCCAACTCACAGATGTAACCTTGCTTTGAGAGAAAAGATTATTAATTTACCCCTTTTAGAAGTGAAGATATAGTCTGTGTTGTGTTAGTGGCATTTTCGAGCCTGAAACCTGAAAAACAGGCTCAGGGCTTAAGAGGTTAAGTAGTGAGTATTCTTAATATTGATTAACCTGACTTGTACAAATTATATAGCAAATAAACTTTGTAAAACAATGTTATAGTCGAGGTCAAAAGTCATCTTCTTTACAAGAAAATGTTTGAACAAAAGTCTTACACTTGAATTCAAGTTTTCACTTTTTCATACAGAGAAAAAGTCTGCTGGTACCTGCACATGATCCAAGATGTAGTCTATCTGTGCAACCGTCCAGCAATAATGAAGACAGACTGTTAGTGGCGACGACGCACACATCGCACATTAACAAGACAAAGCCACTCACTGAGGGGCTGGCTTTCTGACAACTGCTTCATTATCACATGCTGCCCTTCTCAGGGTCAAAACCACAAACAATGAAACTCATTCGCTTACAAATGCACTTCAGTCATTTACCGCACTGTATGAACAGCACTGTGTAATATATTCCAACCCTATATAGGTTGTACATCTCTTTTGATTAAGCCTCCCCTTGAGACAAACCAGACACAAACCAAGCCAAGCAAATCAAAGCCGAGCATAAATGTTTCAGAGCTCGTCATATCTCCTGTTGGTTCTCAGCGTAAAATGCTTTCCCTTTTTTGCTTTTATGTGAATCTTACAGGCAGATACAAAATGATAACCAGCGGATGAACTGTCAGGAAGGAGGTAGGATCAAGTGACTCCTTACTGGGATGCAAAAATAGACCAATGAGGAACAGATTCTTTGGTTTTAATGTTGTCATTATGCAGTGTGTGGATCTGAGCTTGCAGATGACAATGTTTAGAGATCAGACCTGGCCTTACTGCGGTGTTAACACACTGCAGAAACATCCATGTTAAGCATGCATCGTGCTCGTAGGATATTGACCTTATGTAGCGGCTTAGATGCAAGCACAGTAAGACACAAGAAAATCCATTGTTTCCATGTTCTTACTTTCACCACGAAAAGAAAGGGGGATAGAGAAGGGGACATATTCTGCTTTGGAGATTTAAAACCTAGACAGAGGAGGATTTTTCTGTCTGCACTTTCTTGTAAGTCAAGAAAATGAAAATTACCAGCAGTAAATAGATGAGTTCGATAAGGCCTCCTAAATATAAGTCTTATCTCTCGCTCAATTTGAAACAGCCATGGAAGAAATAGGCCACGTTGTCACTCAGGCTTTTAATTAAAAACAGGGAAAGTCTGTGTGTTTGTGTGTGTGTGCGTTTGTGTTCCCAGGAGAGAGTAGTTTTAAAAACATTTATTCACGCTTAAAGGTGGGGTAGGTAAGTTTGAGAAATGGCTCGAGATACACTTTTTGTTATATTCCATGGAATGCTCTTAACATCCCGATAGCAATGAATATCTTAAGTGCTTTGACAAAAAATCCATAAAGAAATGTCATCTGTGGAAGCCGTGGTACTGTAACAAGCACGACCAATCATGTTAGCCGGCCCGGCTAAAATAACTGGATGGCCTACCTGCCTGTCAGCCTTCCATCTGTGCACAACCTTATCTCGTGCCCTCATTGGTCATGTGCGCGTTCGTGTGTGTTGGAGGAGGGGCTCTGTGAGGAAGTGGCAGATTTTTTCCGGCTGTGTATTTTCAGATTCTAGCGCACTCGAGCTGGTTTCTCCCAAATTACCTACCCCACCTTTAATGTTTATCACTTTGAAATAACGTCGGGAATACTCTTCGTACTTTTTGTCTGATTTAACTTGCCTGCCCCAATCTCATTCGCCCAGTGTGACAAACATGGGGAATTGGTGAGAGAGAAAGAATGAAAGGGAGAGAGAGGGGTGACGTGACCCCATGTCTATTAATCAGTAGCTCTGCTGGGCTCACATCACTCGAGCAGATAAGAGCGCCTGTTGTCACACAGGTGGAAGTAATGGCTGGGATTGGGAAGCACCCTTGTCCGATAGCAGCTTGTCCGAATGCTGAGATGTGAACTGACAAAGGCACGTACAGGGCCTGGAAACAGAGAACCGCTGTCAGGCCTTTGACTGATAACAGCTTGAGTGAGCAGTTCAAGTGAAGAGGAACAAGTAGAAACAGACAGATAACAAAGGGGCCTAAATGTGATTATGGCTCATTGTCAGTTTAAAAGTGTTCTTCTCAACATCGATTTGTGCCATCTTTTGTTTATCTGAGGCATGATTAAAAAGAAAAGTGTTCTGTAATTGCAATGGTTTCACCAAACTAAAAAGTTGGTTTAAGACAGTAATCCTCTTGAGTGTTTTGGACCTCCCTTTTATCTTTTACTGCAGATCTTTGATAGAGATGATCCGTCAGGGCTGTTAGTGAAATGCCCTTTAGTTTCACACAATAAATGCAGTCAGAAGTGTAGTCTAGTTATTCCTTTATACTGGAAATGCACTGCAATGTAGCAAAATGTCTGATATCAAACGCTGTTGTTTCACGAAATCGGTTTAAGACCTTCTTGATATTTTAGTAAAGGTACAGCACAGTTTTTAAATTAAAGCCTGCATCAGAAAAAACTTAGCTGCTCCTGTTTTTTGTATATATTTTCATTTAAACTGATAACGGACCAGTCATTTTAGATGCAATTAAATTTTATTACAATATTGTGACTCATTTTGGTTAGTTTTCAAGTTTGAAAGCAGAGTCCCAAATCAGTCATGTCCGTGTCATCAGCGTCAAGTGTCAGCTCACTAATCCGAATAAAAAAACTAAATGAAACTGTATAAACCGCAAGTCAACTCTGAACAATGACACTAAGAAGAATTTGCAATAGTTTTACAGAATACTTAGTAAATTGCAGTGCAGGAATGGCATACAGTGGCTGGGGGCGACTGTGGCTGCGAGGGAGTGCGGTCGTCTTTCAACCAGAAGGTCGTGGGTTCGATCCCAGCCCATGCAGTCAACATATCGATGTATCCTTGGGCAAGATACTTAACCCTGAGTTGCTCCCGATGGCATGGCCAACGGTGTGTGAATGTGTATGCATGTTAGTTCCTAGAGTTAGGTACACTGCTCTGTATGAATGGGTGAACGACATGTAGTATGTACAGCGCTTTGAGGGGTCTTAAAGACTGGATTTAGCGCTATATAAGTACATATAAGTACAGTCCATTTACCATCTTCTACTAGAGACATGTTTGCTGTGAGTCAAGCAAACCTTTCAGAAAAAAATTAAACATTATTAATTGAAATATGCCACAAATCCTGCCCATAAACACTCAAACATCCATTTCAATGAAGCACACGCCAACAAAACTAATATAACAGGCGCCACAATCCACAATTAATAGCATTGCATATATAAAGACAGATGGCAGATAAAAGCAAAAACTAGTAATGAGTGAAAGCAATGAAACAACCAACAGTGCAGACAGCTTAGTGTAAAGCACACACATAAGCCACATCTGAGCATTTTCCCACAACGCATTTTAAAACCAAAAGCTAACCCCTTGTTGAATCGAAGAGACATTCCCTTATGTTCCTGTAGGAAAATATGTAGATGCCCAAACAGGACAACTCCTGTCGTGGCCGCATAGTGGACATGTTATGCCTACGGCAGACATACATTAACAATGATGAGGTTAGAATAAACCCAAATTACAATATAAATAAATCATGTGAGTGTGATGTCTGTTAGACAAATAGCGTGTGTACATGATCCATAAAGCTAGTTTACAATAATAGCATAGGAGCTGAGACCCACATTTGAGTTAAAAGGCAACAAAAGCAGCAACCAAGAAGTGCTATACACTAAATGCAACAGAAACGCTCCAAATAATCAAAGCAGGTTGGACAATATGGCTGAAATGAATGATGAGAACTTGAAATGTAGTTATAAATAAGATGGCAACAGCAGGCGAAATCCCACATAAGATGGACTTTTATTAATCCCTCGTGGGGAAATTGTTTCTCTGCATTTGAACCATCCTAGTGTAATGGCCCGTCCACACTACAGCTTCGACAGCTTCAAAAACGGTTTCCAACGCTTCTGCCCATTCACTTTGAATGGGGTGACGTCACGTTGCCTCGCTTTTCGCCGAACTGAATTGGGGTCCATAGCGATCGACAACAAGACGCCGGAGTCAGCACCAGCCAATCAAATCATATGCCAGTACAAGCTCTAGCCAATCAAACCGCTGCTTGTGTGTCAGGGGCCGGAGATTCATGTGATTGGTTGTTGATCGAGCTTCAGACGCGCCAAGCTTTTTTTGAAGCTGTAGTGTGGACGGGCCGTTAGGAGCAGTGTGCTGCCATTTTAAACGGCGCCCGGGGAGCAGTGTGGGGAACGGTGCCTTGCTCAGGGACACCTCGGTAGCACTTGGTCTTGCCGGGACTTGAACTGGTGACCTTCCAGTTGCCAAGCCAAGTCCCTATCGACTTCTTTTTCTGCTATCTTTGATGAATGATAAAAATATAATGTTACCATTAGTTCTTAATGAAATTGATACTGTTTGACTTTGTATTAGTTAGCCTACTACTTACAATACATTGAAGTACTTTTACTGTGTATTTTTTGAGGAATCCTCTGTCAAAGTCCCCTGCTGAGAACAAAATCAAGCCACTTCTGCTAAGTTTGATGAGGGAATTATTTTTTGTTGCCATTAGTTCTCCGTGAGATTGATCCTGTTGGACTCAGTACTAGTGAAACTACCCCCACAAGTACTATGAAGTACTTACTGTGTACTTTTCCAGTACTCCTCTGTCAATGTCCCCTCCTGAGAACAAGAATGCATGTTTCTCTGCTATTTTGAATAAGCGTTAAAAAACCTTTCTTCATGAGACTGCTATTGTTGGACAGAGTATTTTAAGAGGATGGTAGACTGCACACTGACACACTCGGTCACTCTTGTTGCCCTCTTATGATGCTGCTGTCTTTTAATATATGATTATTCCTCCGCCGCTAGTTCGTACCTCACAGATTCTTCATTCTCATCAGCCTCATCCTACCATCAGTCAACGCCTCCTGCACACTTCCAGTGTCTGACTCCATATGATATTGTCCTGATGCTGTAAGGGTGACGCCCCATGATCACAAAATGACCCCTCTAGAGTCTGAGTGTCAAGGGCCATTATGTCTGTCATTAATGTTACATCATCCATTATAACCATTTTCTTTCCCTTTTCTCTTCTCTTAACTGAATAGTCCTGTCTTTAAGTATAATACAATGTAAAGTTCTTTTCCTGCACCATTTTAAGGCTTCAAAACAGGCATTTTTACTGTATGTGTTTGGAGAAATGACACAATCAATGGCCCAGAATTGTACTTGATAAACTCTGAATCTTGTGGTGCTTGAAAAAATACACACTGGTTAAGCCGGCCAGGTTATATATATATATGCCTTTTTTGGAGCCCTTTTTTTCAATTGTAATAATGTAATAATGCATGTGGTGTTTGATATATATATATATTCAGCGACGGGTGGTGCAGTGGTCTGTGCGTTTGATCATCAGATCAAGGGGGCGTTGGGGAACTCCAGTTCGAAACCCGCTCCCGCCCCACTGCCTCAGGCCGTTGTGTCCTTGGGCAAGACACCGAATTTGCTCCTGTGGTTATTGTCCACAGTAGATGACCATTACATGTATGATCTGTATGTGTAATGTGTATTTTGTAAAGCGCTTTGAGAGTCTTTGATAAAGCGCTCTAATAAATTATTATTATTATTATTATATAGTTTTTAGAGCCGGGACTCGATTAAAAAAATTAATCTAATTAATTAGAGGCTTTGTAATTAATTAATCGAAATTAATCGCATTTTTAATCAAATATACATATTTGACCTGAGAACAGAGAAGCAATTTTCACATGGATTTTACTCCAAGTGGTCTACAGTCGAGTGCAATCCAGTGAGCCAGGGAGTTGGTTATTTTCTCAGACGTGGACTTACTTATCCTGGCCCTGAAACCAGTCATCTAGTTGAGTGTGGGTTGGGTCAGGGTGTGGTTCCTTGCACTCGGAGTCGGGCTAACGTCCACACTAGCTGCTACATCCTTTGCATTTAGGTGATACTTTAGGCTTGATGTGCTGCGGTGATATGCACATTCTTTTTTGCATAATTTGCACACAACCGTGCTCTTATCGACGCTTCCATCCGTCCGTTTTTCAGCTTGTTCGTTCATGTTTGACTATTGTTCACCGTGGTTTGTTGTTGTTTGAAGTCCCATGCTGAAGTCATGAACGTTAGTTGGTGCTCCAGTATAATCGGTACGCCTGAAACTCATCCAGTGAGAAACGTTCCGCTGTGCAAAAATAAGTGCGATTAAAATGCGTTAATTTTTTTAACGCGTTAATTTTTGTGTAATTAATTAATCTTAATTAACGCGTTAAAGTCCCGGCCCTAATAAAAATATATCAAAAAGTGGGGCAAAAAAGTATTTAGTCAGCCACCAATTGTGCAAGTTCTCCCACTTAAAAAGATGAGAGAGGCCTGTAATTTTCATGCTAGATATACCTCAACTATGAGAGACAGAATGAGGGGAAAAAAATCCAGAAAATCACATTGTCTGATTTTTAAAGAATTTATTTGCAAATAATGGTGGAAAATAAGTATTTGGTCAATAACAAAAGTCCATCTCAATACTTTGTTATATACCCTTTGTTGGCAATGACAGAGGTCAAATGTTTTCTGTAAGTCTTCACAAGGGTTTCACTGTTGCTGGTATTTTGGCCCATTCCTCCATGCAGATCTCCTCTAGAGCAGTGATGTTTTGGGGCTGTCGCTGGGCAACACAGACTTTCAACTCCCTCCAAAGATTTTCTATGGGGTTGAGATCTGGAGACTGGCTAGGCCACTCCAGGACCTTGAAATGCTTCTTACGGGCGGTGTGTTTGGGATCATTGTCATGCTGAAAGACCCAGCCACGTTTCATCTTCAATGCCCTTGCTGATGGAAGGAGGTTGTCACTCAAAATCTCACGATACATGGCGTGTTAATTTTTGTGTAATTAATTAATCTGAATTAACGCGTTAAAGTCCCGGCCCTAATAGTTTTACGTTATTATATAGTTTTACGTTCAATTTCAACTATTTTAGGCAGAAAAATGTATATTGACTAAACCCTTTTTTAATAATTTACTATAATTTAGAAAGGTTTTTGTGAGAAATCATTTCAAAATTTGAAATGTTTGCACACAACATTATTAATGTAGACATTTTAATGTATTTCCTTGAGGCTCAGAGGCTGGGGAAGATATCATGTAGTTCAACATGCAAATGTTCTAATGCAAGTAAGTATAACATGGAAAAGGAAATAAAATACATTTCATATGAGGATGTGGATTTATTTTCTCTCACCTTGTAATTACACAATCAAACAATCTATAATTTAGCTCTGGCCTTCACTCACAAAAAAACATGTTGTTGAATTTTACTCAAAGCTCTATTGACTGACATGCAATGACTGAGACTGATCTGCGAGGAATGAACTAGGAGCAGAGAAATAATCATATTTTAAAAGACAGCAGCTTCATAAGAGGGCAACCAGAATGACAGAGTGTGTCGAGTGTGTCACTTTGCTGAAGGATAGTTGGGACCAGCTATCCAGGCCAGACTTGACTTTCCAAGGTGTAAAATGCTGCTGCCGGAGTACTGACTGGAAGTATTGCTGATATCAAGTCTACCATCCTCTTAAAATACTCTGTCCAACAATAGCAGTCTCATGAAGAAAGGTTTTTTTTAACGCTTATTCAAAATAGCAGAGAAACATGCATTCTTGTACTCAGGAGGGGACATTGACAGAGGATTACTGGAAAAGTACACAGTAAGTACTTCATAGTAGTTGTGGGGGTAGTTTCACTACTGAGTCCAACAGGATCAATCTCACGAAGAACTAATGGCAACAAAAAATTATTCCATCATCAAATTTAGCAGAAGTGGCTTGATTTTGTTCTCAGCAGGGGACTTTGACAGAGTATTTCTCAAAAAATACACAGTAAAAGTACTTCAATGTATTGTAAGTAGTAGGCTAACTAAAACAAAGTCAAACAGTATCAATTTCATTAAGAACTAATGGTAACATTATATTTTTATCATTCATCAAAGACAGCAGAAAACATGCATTACAGTATGTAGGCTACTAAGGAGGGGACTTTGACAGAGGATTACTCACAAAGTACACAGCAAAAGTACTTCATTTTATTTCTGGTATAAGTCAAACTAGAACCGAGTGCAACAGTGTCAGTTTCCTTAAGAACTTGTGGTAAAAAATATTTGTGTCACTTGTCATCAAATATAGCAGGAACAATGAAGAGCAGCTGATTTGAAAAAACAAACTCGAGAGGCGGATGAGTGACCGCAGTGCAGAACCGCTGTATAGTTTAAATCTCCTAACCTAATAACATCCATTTTCTGGGCTCAATATCTGTCTTGGCCGCTTTCGTTGTGATCGCTAAATTCCCCTTGTTTATGATAATCACCGTTCCTTCAGCAGGATACTCTAGTGATTTAAAGTGTGATTTTAGCAAACGAGTGCTTTTGTTTTGAAATCACTTCCGTGAGTTTCGCCCCGCCCCTCGCTCCAAGGACCATTTGACCATAAGGTAAAGAGCAAAAAGCCTCTCAGACGCTCTTCCGTTTACTTGTCTAATAAAGAAAAACAATTGGACGGTAGATACACGGATTGAAATGCATAGAATCATTATATAATGCACTGGCAAACAAAGACCAAAAGAAAACTCGCTGCGACTCGCTGCACCCTCGCTGCGACTCGCTGCACCCTCGCTGCGAGGGGGACCCAAGTTCCCATCAGCAAAAACACGTGGGTTTGCTATCCTGGCTCCAAAATGGTGGAATGAGCTCCCCATTGACATCAGGACAGCAGAAAGCTTACACACCTTCCGGCGCAGACTGAAAACTCATCTCTTTCGACTCCACTTCGAGCGATAGAATTACTAATAGAGCACTTGTATACTAATAAAGGACTGGCTTATCTATAGCCAGTTGAGTAGCACTTGAAATGTTTGGCTCTATTAAACCTGATGTACTCATATGATTCTGTTTTCTTCAAGGTTGTGTCTTCCTGGTCGAATGTACTTATTGTAAGTCGCTTTGGATAAAAGCGTCAGCTAAATGCAATGTAATAAAAAACTAAACCCAGCAAGCAAAAGACAGACCCAACTTATGCTAAACCATGGGAACAGCATTTAGCAGAACAATTAGCAGCTAACGCTTGCCCGATACAGCAGAAATCAAAACACAAAGCAGCATCCAAACACAAAAACACAGCCAAGTTATAAAGTCACTAAAGTAATAGCTCCTACCTTGGTAGAAGATCTTGTGGTGTGGCGGTAACACAGGAACAACAGCATGCTGTAGGGTTAGGTTAGACTCTGTTGACTAAGTTGGACTCTGCAGAGTCCAACTTCCAGTGTGAGGCTGTGTTTGAGGCCCAAAGATGATGATATGGAGGAATTGCAGGCAGCAGGAGCTTGGTTCAAACACAATTATTTCCTCAAGAAGGCCATCCTGAAGCGACACAATCTTAATGCTAGGAAGCTAGCCTGCTCAGAAAATACTACGAGCAGTGAGAGCAGGGCCAAACAGAGGAGAGGGCACTGACTGCCTAATCTGCATGGTCAACCCACACAGGTGTTTCCAATTGTGCCTGATTAGCCTTCCTCTCAGGAAAGTGTGGTTAAGGCCTGCTCTATTTGTCACCCATTATCTCCTGTAAGCTTTGTTGTAGGCTACTTGCTAGGACACATTATATCTTTATTATTCACAATAATATAGTCTGGTGACCTAACATGTAATTGCTTTAACTAACTTCAAGCTGAGCAGAAGTAATCGTGGAATGTAAGTAGGCTACAATTAAGTACATTTACTCACGTACTGTAAGTGCAAATCTGAGTAGGCCTACTTGTGCTGTGCTTGAGTATATGTTTGTCATGCTAGTTTTATATACTACAGCTTCGCTTCTGTCCAAAAAAAAGTTGTACTTTTTGTAATGGGTATTGTACAAGGTTCAAGGTTCTTTATTGTCAAACTAACATAGCTACGAGTAATTATGTCGTTGAAAATCTTAGGTCACAGGCTTCTCCAACAATGCAACACAATAATACTGATAAGCAGACAATATTAAAGTATATTATATTAAAAGTAATACAAAAAAGAAAAATAGTTTTTTTTTTTAAGTGAGAAATGTAAAGATTGTAAAGGGCCAAATGCTTTCATTTATGACAGTGGTTTAATCCTGGTCTTGCCTTGGCTTTGTCTTCTTAATTTGAGACTTTTTGCATACACGCCCTTTTTTTCAGAATCTTTTATTAACATTGAACAGACACTTTTTCTTGTAGTTACTAGGTGTAGAAGTGCATCACTTACTTCATTTATTTCTCATGACTTTCATTGTTGGCTCACTCTGAGATCAAACAGCATCCATTTGTTTTCCCTGTAAATCTGCAGATCTTTGATGTTTGCATGACACAGTTTGTCACATTGGATTGTTTCTCTCATCATTTTCTTGCAATGAAAAACGGCTTCTGAGGCAGCTATTACCTTTTTTCTCCCTCCATTTACCATGTATCCAACTGTGCAAGCCCCATTGTTTTAATTTCATGCAAGACGTAGTTGTCTGGTGTTTTGGTTGAATCACAAGTATTTAAAAGTGAAAGCTGTTCAGTTTTTCAGAGCTCCGGGTGATGGCAGTTTTATTTTTAAGTACACATCTCTTATCAATCAAACATTGTATTTAGTTTTTTTTTTGGTGTGAGAGCCTAAATGAGTTCAGGATGCAGATCTTTAACAAATCAGACTTTTGATGTTTTGCTATGTTTTATCTGTGGATGGGAGACTAAATTCACATTTTCATGCTTGCTGAAACCGCCCACTCCATAATCAAGCCACCGGGTAATCAAAAGTGGAGTTAAGAGAAATGCGGCACTAGGGGGAGTTTAATTACTAACCTAACATACTTTAAAATTATGTTTGGGTTGATGCTGTTGTTTGAAGCAAGTGTCTGGCAGGGGGACGGGCTAGGTTTAGAGGACTTCTGAGTCAAAGTAGGCACTTTATTTGTGTTGTGGGTTTTAAAAAGCAACTGGAGCAGAGATCAATAAGGTGTAATGGGTCTGGGAATTAAATTATGCCAAAGTGTCCCATGTCAATTCATCTGCTTATCTGTCTGCCAAACTCCTCGACTGGCCCGTGCTTACTCACCTGTAGATTGCTGGTAGTGAACTGGAGAGCTTGTGGGAGCACGAAATAAGGCCTGAGTTCAACTCTGTGCCCTTGACTTATCTCTAGAGCCAGAGGTATTTCTCCAACAAGTGCAGATGTATGGCTCTTACACTGAGGGGTTATGTTACAGAGTTTAGGAAAATATACTTCGACTTATTTGATAGCCTATCGCAGAGGAAGTACAGTATTACGACGGAAAGTGCTCGGGGTGGATGTATCCGAATAAATCCTGGCCTAAGGGTAATTCAACTGCATTTGACAGTAGGTTTGTGCCATTAACTGCCCTGTTTTTGTCCACTATAGTCTCTAATATAGATGTACTTCTAGAGTCAAACCATGGACTCCAGGTGTTACAACATCTAGATTGTGTCACTAAATATGAATAACATGCACATATTGCATACTGCAGTTGCGTCTTTGAGGTTGTACCATTGTAAAAGGCAGGCAAAGCCCCTGTCCTGGCATGGTCCGATAAGCCATGTTAACATGCACCCTGCTATTCTCTTATCTCGCTAACATTCTCAAAACGCCCCCATGCCAGTGCTGAGCATGACATGTGCAGCCCGGCATTATTAGCGTGATAGGAAGAGGTCCTTGTATTCAAGGGTGTGATGATCATGACGAATACTGCACAAACCTGAGCCGCCGCCGTCATCATGACAAATGACTTTTCCTTTCTTAGAGGAAGGCTGTGTGTCATGGTTGGTCTGACTAGAAACGTGATGCCAATGATGAGTAGAGCTGTAAATTGGAGACTGAGTGACAGGTTAACACCCGTCAACCGTATGGTAGGAGCAGGTGCTGATCTCCTGGCCTGTCTCATTTGACAACTTATGGCGCTGATGGAGAGTGTTGGAGCTTGACTTTAACTGATCGGCCCTGATGTTCCCAAATATGCACCAGAAAACCTCAGAATACATTCCTTTATTCACCTTTTATCACACATTTCATGGAATGGGGCTGTCCTGTTTCTCAGTATTTCCTTATTTATCACCTACTAGCTGAACTGTATACCCTTCAAAACATGTGGTGTGAAAGGTCCCCTATTGGTCAGCTGTTTATTTGTTTGTTAATGTGTTCTTATGTAGTAATGGTAGAAAACATCTTTGTTTTTCTTTATATTCATTCCATTATTTTGAATTACATCCGAGACCTTGTCAAGAACGTATGCTTTAGGTGGTATTTAGTTTCTTACCATAGATGTAATATTGAATCTGACCTGGTCATTAATACATTGCACATATCTTATTTTATTCATTTTTTACCTCGAGACATACCTAGACAGAATATACACAGGGCTGGTTTTCTATAGAGGAGCTGCCCGCTGAAAGCGATCTTAAACTACCTACACTTGTCCTTGGCCAAGCTCTTGACAAATAAATGGTGACTTGGATATTAAAATAGAAGGGCAAGCTGCCAGGTGTATTGTGTTCAGGAGACTTGATGTGGATCTCAGCCTTTTATTATTGAAATTCTTTAGGGGACAACTCTAAGTATTTTGTTTCTATGAATATGTGAGGCACCACAGGCTTTAAAGTCTGCTTGGCTATAATTGTATTATATAATGGATTAGTTTTGTATCATAAAGATAAAGCAACACTTTCTCAGAATAAAGCAAAACTATGAGTTTAAAAGAAAAAAAATTGAGTCAAGCAAAATAAATTTCAAAAATAAAACTATAAGTTGCAAACAAATCATTTGTGTAATCATGTAAACCAGGGGTTCTCAAAGTTGTCATGAGTGAGGGCCAATTTAGGTACCCAATATTGGATTGAGGGCCGCCGAAGAAAAAACGGAACACAAAATAATTCCAAAACACATCCTTTCTTTATTTATTAACCAATTACCGCAACTCGCGAGATGCCTAGTTGCCATGCAACCAGTAGTCTAGCAAACTTTCCACAAGCTGTCATTCATAATTTAGGAATGACAACCCAGGGGGCGCAGTTTTACCAACCCTCTGGAGTCTAAGGGTATTTTCTCGATTTTTAGATGTTTTCTTAAATCACCTTTTAAATGTATTTCTTCTGACATGGCACCCCATGTGTTAAATATCAAAATGTTCAGGACAATCTCTGGTCTTGTTATATATGCATATTGCTCACCTTAGAGCACTGTTTGATGAGATAAGTAGCTCAAAAGCTTAAAATGTGACATCTGATTTTTGGAAAATCTTCAAAACTCTTGTGAAAACACAAATGTACTCATGTGATCGAATTGTTTTGGTGTTTTAGATTTGGTTACCAAAGTCCTAGGATCACAAAAGCAGGGAAATATTTGAATTACACTGTATATAAATTATTATTATTGTTATTCATGTCTAAAATGAAAAAAATGTAATTCGAATTTTGAGTAAAACAGGTGTTTATCACTCTACTTTCACCACAGCAGGGACTGAGATACATCAGGACTGAATAATGACTTCATATTACATACCAAGGTTCATGTGATGTGTACAAATACAAATTTAGAATTCAACCTTTTTTTTTTTCAACCAACAATTTATTATAAATATGTTTTTTTCAACCAACTATTTATATAAATATAAGAAACTGGAAAATCTCACTATTTACAATATTGAACATCAGAATTTTCAACCAACTATTCATTATAAATGTTAAGACAGTGTCAAGGTCTTTGTCTGTCTTCCAAGACAGTGGGTCTGGCTGCTGTGTAGGTGGGGTGTACAAGTGCTATACGAGACCTCCACGAGACTGGGTTGAAGGTGATGGCTGTGGTGGAGCCTTTGTGCTGAGGTGTATCTTGACCTGGTGGCAGCCGCAGATGGAGGTGGAGGCAGCTCACATTAACGATCGCGGTCCGCCAGAAACATTTCCGAGGCCGCCATTGGCCCGCGGGCCGCACTTTGAGAACCCCTGATGTAAACCATAAGACTTTTTTCTTTGTTTTAACATAGTTTTTTGTTTGCAGTTCTTGTTGCTTCTTTCTCAATGATCAGACTTTTGCTCTCACTGCAGCTTTCTCGTTTGCGCTCCCTCATTTTTTGTTTTCGATTTTGACACAAACATCCCAGGTGGGCGGGACTTTCAGGAGTGTGTCCCCATTGGCTTCTCAGTTTTTGAGTGACAGCCCACTACACCACAGATCATACAGTGCAACTCATGCAGCAAACTCCGGAGTCCACTCGGCCACGTTTGTTGGTGCCTCCTGGGGAGTTTTCATGAACATATCGGACTTATCTTATGGATTGCTGTCAGTGATGCACCTGAACGCGTTCAATGAACGATCGTTCATGAACGCGTTCATATTTTGGGCGAACGTGAACTGAACGTACTGTATTTCCGCTAGATGAACGTAATTGAGAACGCGTTCATTCTCAGCGCTGTATAAGGGCGTTCAAAAGTGCGTTCATTCTCAGCCAGATTTCATATGCCTTTCAGCCGAAAACCCAGTTAAAACACACCGTAAACAGGCTTCAAAATAATGCGGAAAACCACCCAATCTGGCAACAGCAAGCTGCCTGTGACGCGTACGCGCCTGTCACTCCTGGCTGTCGCACTAAAATATACGTCATCAGACTCCTCACAACAAACAATGTGGAACCGCGGAACCGGCGAGCATTGAATGAATGAATGAATTGGTATGGACGAAGCCGAGAGCAGCTGCAGCAGCACTCGCTCAGAGTCAGACTCTACGGCGTCGGCGTATGAGCATTTAAAAGAGTTTTACGTTAAAGTCAGTACTGACTCAGACGGAAAAAATCTAACGTTTGCCTGTAAACTGTGTCCGCCCGGTTTGAAAAAGCAAGTCCGTACATCGACGACGTCGACAGCAAACCTTAAACGGCACATTGAGAATAAGCACACGACTAGCCTTTCAAGGTATGTGCGAGTGGCGAATAAAAAAGAGAGCCAAAACAGATCCACTCGCACCCAAATCCCATTAACATCGTACAGGAGACAAATAATAGCTCGCAGCAACATATTGAAAAAATAACTATAAATTATTTCATTTTTGAAACCATGAACTTTAGTTCAACATTTTGAATTATGAACTATGAACTGAACTAGTTCATTTTAAAATGTGTGAACTGTGAACTGAACTAGTTCATGTAGAAAGTGAACTTTCCCAACATTGCTGTGCATTATACTTGTGTTGTGTAGTTTATACTTTATTCCAACTGTAATACCTGAACACACTGCTGTTGTTAAATAATTTCCCAATTTGGGATTGATAAAATGTCTGTTTATTTATTTAGATTAAAAAAAAATCTATGTATTTTCAAGCTACATTAAAGGTGATACACACTGTATACTATTAAGACATGTTACATTTCAAAAGCATATATTGCTATGTTTAGGACAAACAATTAAAGACTGTTTTAATTAAAAAAATGCTACAATATAAAAGTGGCAGATTTGCTTTATTAAAGAGAGCAGACCTAGGCTGCATACCAACACAATTGGGAACATGCTCCCAGCTTACTATGTTGGTCTGAAGAGCTGAAGCATTCATACACAATGGATAATGTTGTTTCATTCTATATCCTGTGAGAAAATGATATACATTTAGCATTAAAAACTCGACATACTATTCCTAGCCTGAGGAAGATCTGAATAATCAACAGATTTGAATGGAATCTCTTCTTCATGTAGAATAAAGACAAAAGAGCGATTATACAAATTACATTTATTGAAATTTGAACCAGAAGATGAAGTCTCAAAGAATGTTTTAAATAAAAAGACATCAAATAATAATAAAATCTGTCAAATGAAATGACACTGAGCCAGTGATAACAACAACGCGTGGATGAAGCTGGTGCAGGTCTTTCTTCATGCCCCCCCCTCCGTGCTGTCCCCTCAGAGGATGTGGGAAAACACCACGCTGTCTCAATGATCCACATATGAGAGGAAAATAATGTTTTAGGAAATGAAAAATATGAAGTTAACAAATAAAACACAGCTCAGGGGCATCATGGACGGTAGGTTTTCCTACAAAGTTAACTCAGCCACCATTGCTTTTCATATCAAATTAGCGTGTTAATAAAATAAGCTATCATGGCATACTTGCATATCTAAACATAAAAAGCCTGTTGGTATAGTCAGGCACACGAGTCCGTTTGAGTGTGTGCGCCGGTGTCTGAACGCTCACTCACTGCTAGCTAGCTAACTGTAGGCTACTTAGCTTGCATTGTTATGGATCTAAAGGTAGCAAAAGCTAACTTTCATAGCACAGCTTTACTTCTCACTTGACACAATAAAGAAACAGACCTCACCGTATAGTACAACACAAATGATCAATACTTGCATGTATTTAGTATTTTCACTTGTAGAATGAATTGAAATGCTGGTTCTTCTGGGGGTGTTCTCTCCACGCTCAGGCAGCTACTCACCGCAGCTGCTCTGTAGGCTACAATCGCTGGAGGACTGCGCTGTCAATCAAAAACTGAGTAGCCAATGGGGACCATAGTCACATTGTGTGTTTTGTGCAGTCCAAGACAAATGCTCTTGTGTGACTCTTGTTTACCAGTAGCAGAGAAAATGGTAGCAAAGATAATAAAGTTTGAATGACATCATCAATAGCCATTCATACAAAAGGAGTTAACACGGGATCAATATTCCGAAAATACAAAAGCTTTCATATATTGCTGTGAGAGATTCAGGGGCTTATTGTCAATGCAAGGGTTTCCAGAAGCTTGAAGGGATAAGAGGATTTAAAAAGGGAATTAGGAGAAGAAAAAGATGAGTACAGAATAACAATCAATGTTTTACAATTCCTTTATATACAGAAGATTGGAGATGAAAGGGATATGATTCAAAACGGCGTTCTCTATAACATATACATGACGTCAGTGATGTAGATTAAAGGGGAAAGGAAACACCATTACAGCTATAATATTCCGGTAGTTTATTCATTTTACAAAATTAATTATCCGCCGGCCGGGTGGGGAATTCCGGGACCAGGCCGCTGCCATTAGGGGAGTCCCAAATGGTGACGTCACTGTGTGGGTCTTCGCTCCGGGTATCCATACCGGAAGTCAACACAAAGTAGCAGATATGGCAGCGATGGAGGAATTTTGCAATGAGATCGACGTTTTGAACGATGAATTTGACTATTCGTCGGGAGATGACATTGATGTGGAAGCATCTACAGTTATCTGTCCAATAATAACAAATCTTACTATACAATAGTGCACACACACCACCCCTCCCTGTCCACCCCTGCTATTCTGTCATCATTATAATACCACCTCACCCATGGCCAATGACAAAGGAACAACTTTCTGTCTTCCCACCCTTTTGTCATGGAGCTTACCCTGTGCCATCCACCCACCTATCAACACTCCGTTTCGGGACATCCTCCTCAACCTGTCCGCCATAAATGCCTCAGAGGACGGATACCTGAACCGTAGCGTCCAGCTAGCTTAGCGATAAATACACACATCATTGTATTCTCCTCCCCCTGTCGGCCCTAAAAGCTTCAGAGGGCGGATACCTGAGCTCCATAGCGTCCCGCTAATGTGAAATACGCAGACAGCGTTAGCGGGACATTCTCCTCCCCCTGTCGGCACTAAAAGCTTCAGAGGGCGGATAGCTGGGCTCCGTAGCATCCAGCTAGCTTAGTGATAAATACACACAGCGTTGTATTCTCCTCCCCCTGTCTGCCCTAAAAGCTTCATAGGGCGGATAGCCCATGCTTTGAGCAGCTTCTCATCCTTTAGTGGCAGCCTATGGAAATGTACTTCTTCCTTCTTTGTATAAAAATCATTTGTGCAGCCTGGGGCAATACAATACGCTCCTGACGACGACCGTTTTCTTTTGTTGTAAACCACTGGTGCATTGCACGCCATGTTGTTTGCAGCTGTATTGAGCTTTGGCCCAGGAAGCCGTACCCACACAGTGACGTCACTGGGAAAGTCCCGGAGCTATGGAAGCGCCCCAAAAATAAATGTGCGTATCTCAATCGTTTACATTGGAAATAGACTAGATAAATACATTTCCTAATGGGAATATTGTCGCATGGAAAGCAGTTTGAAAAGTGTTTCCATTTCCCTTTAATACATCAGAATTCAGCAGGATTGCAAAATCTTCTCGAATATAATTTACATATGTTTAAAAATAAACTGTATAAATGAATAATTGTTTTTTGATTTGCCATCATTTGTCATTATATTGTCTTTTAAAATGAACCCAATCAATGTACCTATCTCCAACTGATTTCACACCTTCTCCAGAACACAAGATTATCAAACATCAAGGATACCTAAAATAGGATTTGACTAAATAGACAAAATCATCTCAAATGGATGTTTTCTGAGATATTGTGAAATATAATGATCCTTCGCTCAGGTTGTTTATTCTTATCCTCGGACATTCCCTAAAAGGACCATTTAGCAATTAGAAAAAGCCAGTGTGATTTATGGAGATGACGGTTGAAGTGGTGCGTTTGCATAAGTAAGCAGCTTTTATGTTAAAACAGGATCTTGCATCCATTGTTGTTAGACTGTAAAAGGTATGAGGCCTTTTTAAAGACCTTATGTCACAGCAATCATGCAAACATGTTTCACATTTCCACGCTGGACTGATTTTATGTCACACGGTAAAGTCCTGGAGCAACATTGCATTGAACCCCTTTCCCCCTTATTGCCCTCAGCATTGACCAGCGTCATACTAACATGCACAAACAAGCAACTTTAAGGTTATGTAAAGGACAGTGATCAATAATACTCCTGTAACTCCTACTTAATCTCCATAATGAGCTTTATTACAGCAATTAATCATGTCTTTGCAGCCAGTACCCAGCCTCCCTGAAGAATGCTTGCAGAATGAAGGCCACTATCCAGCTGACTTCACAAAGTCCCATAGTGAGCAAATCCTGTTCTAAGATGTATACTGACTTCTTATATTGATAGCTGTTTGATTTTCCATGTTGATATTAAGCAATACATTAAGCATGCATTGAAATATATCCTACACTAATGTCTCATTCTTT
The DNA here is from genome assembly GCF_902827115.2 of Pseudochaenichthys georgianus. Classification (NCBI taxonomy): domain Eukaryota; kingdom Metazoa; phylum Chordata; class Actinopteri; order Perciformes; family Channichthyidae; genus Pseudochaenichthys; species Pseudochaenichthys georgianus. The sequence continues at coordinate 36,212,325 of NC_047518.2, read as the reverse complement.
GCATAATCTGTGAGGCTGTCTTGTTTACAGTCCTTCCTGTTTTGGGATTATTCTTCCATGCCCTGTTTTTAAATCGTTCAAGTATAAATAGAAGCACATCTTTTAAACATAATTTCAGTAAGCAATGAAACAAAAGATAAACACAGTTCTGTCAACATGCGCTCCATGGATTCAGTTTCCCCACAGAGTTACTTTTTTCCAAAACTGCAAAAATTATACTGAAGATGAAAGGTATCTATATTTGATTTCCCCAAAACCTTTGTACTGTATATTAATTGAACACAACTAATGAATTTAGCTCCTTATTCAACAACACAATACTTTTCCCCCTTGATTTCAGAAATCCATTAAAATGTGCACTTCTATTTTATAATATCCTGCTGCTGCATTGAGAACTCCTCCAAGTGTATAGGTCAGACAATGACAGTCGGGTGTATTGGGTTTACATGTGTATTAAAATGTCCCCAAGACAAGATTATCCCGTGCTACGATTATCTTCTTGGAATCTGAAAATCTTTACGTTTAATTTGTGTAAAGCACCATTAGACGGCCATAATCTGTGAAATTGATGACACCTGTTCGCAGCTTGATCAAGTCTTCTTCTTCGGGGGTTTTCATAAATAGGTACTCAATTCTCTATATGAGGAGTTAAAACGAGTGAGGCAGGTGGGAGAGGAAGCAGGCGGAGGAAGAGGCGGGCGGCACGAGGCCTCTTATGATGAACGATTCATCCGCATTTAGAAAACTATTGATTCTGTCCTGGGCCTAATGGAAGGTGATGATGGCACAGAGGTGAATCCATTACCGGGTAAGAAGCTGCGACAGGTACGCAGAGGGCTAATGTGTGTCCTTTCCCATGTGTCATTACCAGCGTAGACACAGTAGAGCACGCATGTGGGAAAATGTCTTTTAATCTCTACACCAAAAGTCACTTTGCCCCTTTATGTCATTCTGCCTGAGGAATCTCCATGTCGTACGCAGACAGAAAGAAAGTAAAAGGAAACATAGCGGCTGTCTTTACTCAGTCGAGATCCTCTCTGTCCACATCTGAAGCACTACTTTTCCGGCTGAGAGCGAGGCAGACGACCACACAATCAATAAGTCCTCTGGAACGGCAGTTTGTGAAACAAGCAGCTCCATGACAGAGCACAATGCACTTGTATATACAGTAGCATTAGTGTAGCCTTTGCTTAGGTGTATTAAAATGACACTGTACACAGATTCATTTGATTATGGTGTACAGATCTAGCATTTTGTCTAAACATATACATGAAACTACTCGACTCTGGCACTGTAAAACACACTTTGGTTGACACATCAGTTTATTACTCTGGGATCAATATTCTATTATTGTTTAGTTATGACTGAAAACTGAACGTAGCCAAACAAACAATCCATCACGAGGTCAGCGCAACAGGCATCCGGTCACTGCCAACAAGGTGAAGGAGGTTTAGAAACAAACAGTCTCCCTTGATGTGTTGACTTTGCCATTTCTCTGGCTTTGCCATAGGCTGAGTTGCTTCAGTGTTTCCATGAAAGTCTTGTGACATTTGATTAGAAAGCCTTTTGGGAGTTCCTACATGCCTTTCCCTGAGTCGTTTGAAGTGTTTGCCGCTCAGTGGAGCTGTATCAACAGCAGCTGTGAAGCCTCTGAGGCCTTTTCTTTCAGAATCCGAAAAGGTGTCATTTCCATCTCCAAATCTTCTGACTCACCCTGTGCCTTTTGCTTAAGAGAGAATGAGCAGCTAAAGAAACCTGTATCCTTAAAAGATGTTGTCTCTGCACTGAAGCATCAAAGATATTCACTTCCATACTAATGCTTATGCAACCAGTGCTTTACAGTTTACATCACCATAGAACAATGTGTGCTATTTGAGTTATTTCCTCTATAAATCTATGTTAACATTACAATCATATTTTACTATTATTCACTTTGCATAATGTCAGAATTACATTTTCTGCTGCATGCTCTTCTTTCAACGGTATTTATTTTCCAAAAACGTATTCTTCTGGTTATATTTTGTCTGTCAGGAAAAGCAAAAGTGCAATATAGTCAGAAAGAATAACTGATTATTTACTATAAATATAGTCTGACAAGAAGTTATTGCATTGTACTGTAGTTTTGCTTTAAAGATTGTCCTATACAGTATGTGTTGCTAATAACGATAGATTTTATTTTAGGAACCCAAAAACAAAGAAGAATATTGTGATAAAAGATGAAAGCGCTGGGAGTTCACATAACCCAAATCATTACTGTCATTACAGTTATTTCTTCTCATGACTCTAATTCCACACGCTGTGCCTTTGTACAGGCTGTTCTCTTCTCTTTATCGGAACATGCAGCCATTTGCTCAAGGGGATAGTATTTTTAGCTGAGGAAAAAAGGAAATGTATGGAGATTATTTACCGCCATCATATCATCAAACTGTCAAGAAGCATATTTTGCCGACTAAACCGTTCCCATATCTGTGTACTCATAATTGATTCCCTGTTATATCGCCAGCAAAATGCCACCAAGATAACTGAGCAGTGCAACGTGGATGGTATAAAACCCTCACAGAGGTTTGATAGACTGTCACATCTTATCACGACTTTGAAACACTGAGAGGAAAGAGAGAGAGAGAGAGGGGTGTTGAATATGCACTCGACTCCCGCACCACAAAAGGTGTTTCTGTGCTCAACATTTTCAAAGCATTCCACTTTGAAAATGTAATTTTGGATTTTTTATTTTGCAGGTTAGAGGAAATGCAAGGATTAAGTGAGATAGAGGTAACAACTGACTTCAAGCGACAAACTTTGAGATTTAAAAGTTTGCGTTTGAAATATTTCATACAAGGTGCAAATAGAGATGTGGGCACAGTAAATAGTGAGAATGCAGACACAACAGTTACAAGTTTCCATTAAGTAGGACACAGGGAGAAACATTTAAAGCTGGAAAATGAAACCTGTTTAATGTAATTTACTACGAACTATGCCTCACCCCCTTAGTTACTGTTGCTAAGCCTGTCAATTCTAGCACCTTTGCAGTTCCCTATAATAACACTGGCAGATTTAGCAATTGAAGTGTATTGTAATATTCTGAAACAATCAGTCTTGATATTAGACGGAGACAGACAAAAGCAGCTTCTCGTTTTTGGCTTGCCACCATGGATTAGCAACATGAAATGACAACTGCTGGCAGGTCTGATCATCTCTAGCTAACTAGCTAATTTTGGTGACACCATTTTGCTGGTTGAAATCTCCTGGTGTCTTGTTTTAAATCATGAATGCAATTAATGGATTTTAGACTTTAATTTGATGCTAAAACACTGAGGCTAAAGCGACATGTTCCTTCCAAAAAGTCTTCATTTTCACCACTTCACACACAAAACAAAGAATAGATTTATACTGCATTGTTAGTATTTTGAACAGTATGTTTTATTTGTTTCAAGAACAAGGCATTGAAGACATTAATCTGATGAGTTGGAAAACAGAATGATGTATTTGGTAATGAGTCTGGCTGGAGTAACTGGAGTTTAAACTTCCCAAACTCAAAACAAAAACCTGACAGAGGCGTTGTTGTTACCCTTTGTTACATGGAGGCAAAAGGGACCTGAGAACACAGAGTTACTGCAGGACATGCCAGTCCTGAACACATCATTTGATTTGATTATTTTTCTTCACAGGCCATTCTTTGTTATGATTTCTTCATAGATAACACGTTTAAAGGATAATGTTGAAATATATTCATGACCATGGTCTCAATTTCACCAAATGCTGCTTTTTTCAGTCATGTAAAATCTGCAGTTATTTTCACAAAGTGAAACCTTCTTGAAATGGATGTTAGAGGATAAGTGTTACACTTAAACTCAACAAAAATAACTTGTTTTTGCATCTTTCAAGCAGGGATGTAGCCCACTTTGTATTCTCTTTTACTGATGGATTATTATTTGTATGATACCTAACCATATTTATCTGTCCTGGAAGCTACTTTTCTCTTTTGTGTTTGTGTCCAAACAAATCTTTTTATAATTACAAACGCTGACGTCCCAGTCCGTGAAATGCAACTATTTATCCCAAAGGCAGCTATTTATCCCAAAGGCTCTCACGATGTAGGAGCACTGTTAATGATTTGTAAAAACATAAGATACGAATAAAATAAACCTCAACTGCATGGTTAAATCGTGTTGATGTTTCTTTTGAAAACTTGCAGTATAAAAGGCATGTGTTGACAGTGCAGGCCTGCGATGCCCATGCTGTGCAGAGACTAACAACAAAGAACAGCATCTTCCCTGAGCATCAGCAGCCACTCTCCTCCGCACTCCTCCAGCCAATACCGGCACCAACTCCTTCCCCCTGCGTGCCGCTTTGAACATAAGCCGCAGAACTGAGTCCCCAAGTCACATGAAATCACAAACGTCAACCGTCACATCACATATTTGTCTGGAAAATGACTGACAGAGTTCAGCTGGGTCCTGCTAATAAAGCATGCTTTGTGTTAAAAAACATCAAATTCTGACTTACGACATCAGATCTTTAATACATCAAAAGTGTTTACTGTAGAGTGATATAATTTGTCTTCATTAAACCATCAAGTGTTCAAATGGCTTGTGGTTTGAAAGTCAAATCAGGTCATATGTATAACAAGTCACACAAAAGAGCTTTGGAAACCGCCTGCTAGGCTGGCTCCATCCTAAAACTAGTAAAACTAATGCTATTTGTGGTCAAATGAATTGGAATAGGAAGTAGACATTCACATCTTGTACATACTAGTTATTCATACTCACCTAAAGATACAACACGTATTGCAGAGAAAGCACAGGTAACTCTAAATCTCCCTTTGAGTCTAAAAAAAACAACACTTCTCCAAGGCTACCTTTCACTCTGCTGCTAACCCTGCAGTTTTTTATATACTGCAGATTATGACAAATGCAAGTAAACAATGACATCTCTCCAGTTTTGTAACCGTGTACCTTTTTACCTATATCTCTGGCCTTTGCCCCGACAGATAATCCCCGACATCGGCTTGAAAAGCTTGAGGTTTTTCACAACATTGTTATTTTTCTCCTATGACTCACAGTTATAACTGACCGTGTGACCTGTCAGAGAGGTTTAGGGGGGGATTGAGCACAAAACTGTCAGCCACTCTGTCCTCGGAGGGGGGTTCAGGGTCCACAAAGGTTATTGCTGTTACACACGTGGATACTCATGATCAAATGTCACACCCTTAAAATATTTGCTGGCCATCATTTCAGGGCGAGTATGTGAGATATATGGATTGGTTGGATTTGATACAGAGGAAAACAGCAGAAAGTAGAACACAATGCAATTATAGGAATCTTTTTGACGCAAGGATGACTTTTAAGCACTCTTAGTGTCACTTCAATGGTATATTTAGATTATAATTGCATCTGTTTGTTTTTTTTTCTAAATGAATGTGAGGAAAACATCATTTGTTGGAGGGAACTCTGACATTTCAAAAACATCATTTTTCAAGTGCATATTAATAATCGGACTAGCTACAAATCTGCTTTAGTGGGACAAGATGTTGTAAAATTCATCAACATACACTTCCCGCTTGATATGTGGCGCATACAGACAAATAATTATTCTGGATGACTCCCACAAGGGCGGTTAACTGTCTTGAGTTGTTTGCCGGCTGCTTCAAAGGCAACAAAACACTAATGATTTTATTAAGTAGGTTTATTTTTACAGAGGTACTGAGTTGTCGGACAGACTCCTTAAAAAATTAAATACAAAGTCGATTCAAATTTGTAGAACTAAGGCCAGAATTTTAGATTTATTGAGAAGTCCAAATCCCTCCAAATGATCCTCCCCTCCACTCTGCACACACCTTTGCTAAATGTACCCATAAATGCAATGACTTTATATGGAATACCCCAAAATGTGTTGTTTCTTTTTGCGTTGGTTCAGATGGAAATAACTCATCAGTTATTGGATGGATTGGTGTAAAATCTGGTAAATATGTAACTTTGGTGATCCCATAACTTTTCATCTCGCACCATCACCAGGTCCACATCTATATGTGGCGAAAACTTGTATTTATGAACAAGCTCCTGCAAAACTAATACAATTCCCATCATTGTTATTGTAGATTGAATACATCCTAATTCCCAAGGAAAATATGGATGTCTCGACCTCAGTGCTTTGTGCTCGCTTTGGCTGTGGTCATCAGGAATGAAAAGTTTGACTCAGTTTGTAAGCACCCTTCTTGTGTCCTACTTCCGGAGTCAAATGTCAAAACATCCTGTTGTGAAAGATCCTGTCATAATGGATAGAAAACAAAACGAGTGTTCCTGTAATCAGAGGGACCACTGATTGTCTGAACAACCCCTGCACACACACACAACTGATGAAAAAAGTCACTCTCAGAGGAACCCCCCCCCCTCCCCCCTCCCCCTAAAAGCTCCCAGGAAGCTAATTGTCAACGGAACATTTTTGTATGTAAGAGAGCTCTCCTCCAAGTAGTGCCGATTACTCCCTGCATGAATTGACAGGGCTAATGAGGAAATTAGGGTTTTATTAATTCACCCAGAGGACAAGATGAGGGAGACACAGGGGAGGAGAGGAGAGGAGAGGAATCCATCTTTGATTTAAAGGTTAATTTGACGAGGAGGGTAGTGGGAGCACAGAGAGTGGTCCTGACAATATTGTGATGCTCCTGGATGTGGGCCAGCTGTCCCGCCATGGGCGCGTCTCGGGAGTGGAGACAGAGGAGAGCGAGATGAAGTGGCGGCAGAGTTTGGGTCAAGCCTGGGAATCACGCAGAGGCAATTAGGAGTGTTGGCTTAATCAGTAATGCCGGTGGCGATGTCCGGCTGGTGAAAGCTTCTCTGCTGCGCACGCTGGGTTACTTTAGCAACTCAACACTTGACTTTGACAAGGTCAGGCTCCAGGAGCAGCAGGCGGACTAGCATGGTGCTGATGACCTTCTGCTGTCATGCTGGTGACCTTGCCATGCTCAGCACTCGCCTCCTCACAGAGAAAATGATAAGGATCACTCACTAATTCTCTATATTTCTGCACACCGGTCTGCTGCATCACTGCTCGTCAGGGTTTGAAATGTGAAGGGGGGGTTTATATCATAGAGGTGAATGTAAGCTCAATAACATTTGATCCACAGCGTACACCTTCCCATAGTATTATGTGAACTTGTCTATTTAAAAAATGAAAAACTACACTCTTATCAAGGAGGAACAGATGTCCTCTAATATGGCCACATACCATTAAGCGGGAAACATTTCAATTCATGAAAATCATTAACTGCAATATCACAATTAACTACAAAACCAGATTTGTAAGATATTGCTCAGGAACTTACTGGTTGGAAACAACTTTCATATTTTCAGAGCCAAAACAAACTGGTATAATTTAAAAACCCCAATATTGGCCTTTTATGAATAAAAATAGTAATCAGAAGCATTTACCGGCATGCAGATGACACACCGAATATTAGGAGAGATACCTTGATATATATGTAATGTTTTAAAAATCACCTAAATATGGATTTAAACTATTATAATGACAGTGTTGACCGGCTCTGAATTGTGTAAAAACGTAATTGTAGGCTGGATGAATCTAATTATATCTTTATGATGTGTCTCTACAGTATAAGTGGATCCACTTGTTTATTATGTGCTTTGTGTGATGACGATCTTTTCCCTTGATATTTAACAAGCAAGATGGCACTGTGTAAAGTACTGTACATAAATCCATGAAGAGTGGAGCATATGTGAAGGACTAACAAGAGACACTTGGGTGACAGGAAAACATGCTGTACTTTAGAAAAAGAAAATTATTTTAGGTTTGTCGTTCACAACAACTGTTTACCATGAATAATTTATTTATGTACAATAGTACAAGTGTAAAAATAGGTTCTCTACTTAATTCATAAAATGTACAAAAAAGATCAAATTAACTAAATACTCTTGAGCTTTTCTAATGCTTCATTTTTGAAACACCACACAAAGAGAAAAAACCGATTATGCTCATAGTTCATGTTCTAACACCTTGTAAAATAGCAACGAGTCATATGCGTTTTGTTAAATAATTCATCGATCAAACTCAATCTGAGCTGTGTCGGTTTCTGATAATTGGCCCTTGTGAGGAGTCCTCCATTAAAGAGCATAGAACAAGCCAGGGTGGACGCTGAATGATTTATGAGACACCTTTCTCTGATAGGGACATCAACAGGATTACATTTCTTTTATTCTCTGCTTTAAAAGGAAATGCAAAAACTAACATCCTTCAGTGTATCATTAAAAGGTGTTGGAAGATTTCAGTTGATGCTCAGATGTGTGTTTTGGGAGATTATACTGCTTTAGGTTAGATGGAATAAATAATTTTGTATTAGAGTTACGCTTGTATAGGGTTAGTTAAATAAACAGAAAACAAATCATATTTTTTCTATGCATGTAATGCGGCCATATTACACCCACTGTTTTAACCAGTTTAGTAATAATAATAAATGCCCTTTGCCACTCGGTTCATGTTTAATGCTTTCTTTGGACATAAGAGCAATTAAATCAGCTGCAATCCATGTTTGTATATGTTGTGAATAAAGATAAATTAAATCATATAATATTTGCTTTATGAAATAATTGTGTTGTACCTGTTGCATCCATAAAGAAAAAGCCTTCACAAGATGATACTCAAAACGGTTTGGATAACATTTACCTTTAGACAGACATAGTTGTATTATTGGGATCCCGAATAATTTGTCAAATGCAAGGTTTAAAATAAAAGTGTGTGTGAACTGATGCAGTCAAATAGACCGTTTCATTCTGCATAGATACAACATTGAAACTGTTAATGTTTACATTGGAATGGCACTCTACACACATGTCCAAATAACCTGAACCTGATCCCTTTTTATAAAACATTCCTATTTGAATGGTACTGAACCATATCCTTTGTCTACCATCAGAACCAGAGGGGGGGCAAACAACCCCTGCACGAGCACATAAAAAAGAAAAGCCTCTCATGAATAACAGACAAGTGTATGAGCCATGGCATTTGTGGTCATCTGATCTAATATCGTAGACATCTGTACCGCTGCCAAGACTAAAGCAATCACTGGCAGAGCAAAGATTGTGGAAATACCGGGATGGTGCATCAAGTCAAATGTGTTATTTTTGCAGACTGCTTGGATTGTGTTTGTTGTGTTCTGTTGCGACTCAGTCCAGATTAACGTTATCGCAGTTTGGCTGGAATTAGCATTTGTGAATGGATACTGTACATGTGAAATAAAAAAAAAAAAAATGCAGATGGGAAACACTACTTTAGCAAAAATAACGAAATGTTCAATAACGAAAAACTAATCTATCGAACTAACTATATAGCTATTTAAAAATGAATAGATATGATAAGTGTAATTCTCTGCTAGATGTTCAGGCCCCAAGGAAGCACCGTGTTGGGTCGAAGGCTACTTAATTTGGCTGTAATGTATGTGTATTTTGTGAACACAACTGCATAACATATAGTCAGGAGTAAAGAATTACTGCTGATCAGAATCAGAAACAGGTTTATTACCAGGTAGGTTTACACGTACGAGGAATTTGACTTGGTGTCGTGGTGCATAAAAACAAGAATTAAAATAAAAGGTAGAGAACTAGGACAATATTAAAAATAATTGTTGATTAGTATTCTTCAGTGAAAGGCATTATAGCAAGGAGAATCTGCTTTATGTCTTGTCTAATAGTTACAATATACTCCACTTCTACCAGTTCGTCGTAATTCATGGCTTTGGGGAGTTCTGCCTTTTATGAGAAGAAGTGAATGTGGTCCTTACTTGGTATCTCACTTGGTATCTCACTTGGTAGACGGCTGAGGAGCTGCTTTTTAACGAGAAGAAACAACTCAATTCTGTTTAATTAACATTTCTACAATTCCCCTGTTTACCTTAATTTGGATTTCATGGCTTGATTGCCTCATTCTCTACACTAATGGCACATTTCTGGTTAAAATCGAGCCATTTAAAAACCTAATTCTGCAAACCTTGAGTACTTTTATTTAGGATTTCTGAATGATCGGTAACAGTTGGAACCAAACATTTCCAAAATTTGCAATAGAAATGATCGGAAATCCAATTCAAAGTTTACCCCACTTTTCCAAAGCAAGCAGATCAATGTCTTCTCGTATTTGACAACATACATTGTTTCTCTGGCTAATAGAGTCACCTCCTGTAAATCCCCTACATCTGTCTGGATTTATGCATACAGTATTAGGGGCTTGCATTTTCCCTGTGGAAACAATGTTCATTTTTGAAAAGTGTGATTTCAAAGGAGGATAATGTGACCTTCCAGAGGCTTACAGGTTCTCCCTGCCACAGTGGGTTCCTCTTGTTCTGCAATGGTTGAATACTGCCATCTAAGGATTGCCTGTAATCGTAATCCATTGTGCTACAGGCAGGCAGACTTGATCCGTCTTGTCTTTTCTTTTTTTGTTGAGCTTGAAAAACAATAATGTTACAAATCAACAACAGAAAGAATTGTTTGAGATTAAGAGAGGTAGAGGATTTGAGTAAGAACAAGGATTTAAATCCAGTAACGTGAAACAAATGAAATACAAATGTTAAAAAGGAAGACCAGGGAATCCTGATTGTCTGTATTGACTTTTTAGTAACTGCACATCAAGCATATTCATTTGTTTCAGCCTTGACTTTTGTATTTATTCCAGCCATTTAAATAATGGATACCCCTGTGTCAGTTAACACCGCAGTAATGGGATCTCGCTGTTAGCTTATGTGCAGTTCAATTATGACAGTTGATTTGGTGTATATGCTAAGAATTTATCTTGCTTTACTGGCTGAAACAAAGGTCTGTTTGTCATGATGTGCTCAGAAATCCACACTCATCCTGTCTCCCCTTTTCCATCCAACAATTCTCCCAGGAGAGTGATTGACGGGGGCTTTACCAAGACAATCTTGCACAGAAATCCATCTCTTTCCCTCTCATCCTCAAAGGGTCTTGAGCAGGTATTTGCATTCTGGGCCAGCATTTGCTTGAGCTTTGTGGGTCTCTGCATTGAGGAATTTCAGACTTTGAAAGCTCTTGCCGAGATTTGTGGAGACAGTGTTTTCTATTTCCTTTTTTCACAGCGCTGATTTGAAGAGTCAATGAATGAAAAACTGACTCGACTAATGTTCAGGAAGAAATTTGACATTATAAACCATGACAGGCAAATGTAACAGAAGGTTCTGTTATCAGCGAGTTCAAAAGAAAATTGCACACAGTCTCAATTCAAATCTGGCCCCAAAATGGTGTAATTGCATCCATGAGGACATAAACTTGGAAAAACCTTTCCTCTCGGGCATCCTAGATACTTGTACACGATGACGTATTTTCTTCAAAACCATGGAGGGAGCAATAACTAATTTGTTTTCCTGTCTGAGGTTCAAGAAAACATTTGGCATTCTTGAAAATAATTTCAAGTGCAAGATAATCCCTGATTAAAGATCAGTTCTAAGTGCCAGAGAGTTATTTGCTGGTGCTGTAATGAGGAGAAAAGCCACTCTACCTGATGTGCTGCTGCTATAATCTTCACAGTAAACACTTATCATGCATTCACCATTGATTAGGATGTGCCTCTCATCAATCATCAGGGGCTCGTCTGAACAGATTAATAATTATGACATCTGCACTCAGTCAGGAGCGCTGATTAGAGGGCGGAGGGAGGCAAAGGCATCTGATAATAGTGAGCAGGGAGGTGTTCAGGAACTTCATCATCTTGTCTGGTTCATTTGGTGATTATCACTCTGGTGCTCACAAGTTTGCTTGCTGATGATGTTATTAACCATATACAGTACGTACAATAATAAACTGCAAGACAATGTGATGTACTGAGTGATATTAGATATTCCACAGATTTGATTGGCTGTATTTTGTAGGCAGAGGCCAATTTTAGTATTTTAGAGTTTTCATCTGAAATCCTCCTCCTGGAGCCTCGACATCATCCCGACAGGATTTTTCATTGCTTGGCCTCAGATATACTACACATAGTAAAAGTCTCTTCAATCAGGTGTATTTCCACAGTTCCTGACAACTGCAATAATTAAACCGCTCCTAAAAAAGCATAACCTAGACAAAACCATAATGAATAATTACAGGCCAATATCAAACCTTCCCTTGTTAAGCAAATTGTTTGAAAAAGCAGTTTTTCAACAGTTGAGTAATTTCATGTTTTTAACTGACGGTTTTGATGTGTTTCAGTCGGGCTTTCGACATAACCACAGCACTGAAACTGCTCTTGTTAAGGTCTTAAATGACATCCATTTGAACACAGACAGTGGCAGAATATCAGTGTTAGTATTATTAGATCTCAGCGCTGCCTTTGATACTGTTGACCACAACATATTGTTAGACCGTCTTGAAAACTGGGTGGGAGTTTCAGCAACAGCTCTAAACTGGTTTAGCTCCTACTTGAAGGACAGAACAAACTTTGTCTCAATAGGCAATTACAAATCAACCCTGATAAATATGTCATGCGGGGTGCCTCAAGGCTCAATCTTAGGACCTTTTCTTTTTAATATTTATATGCTACCTCTGGCTGAAATTATTAAAAAAGAGCAATCTACAGTAAGCTATCACATCTATGCAGACGACACCCAGATTTATTTTAAAATTACACCGGGAGACTCCGATTTAGAACACTGAGCAAGTGCATTGAGCACATCACTGACTGGATGACTCAGAACTTTCTCCAATTGAACAAACAAAAAACTGAGATCATTGTTTTTGGAGCAAAGAAGGACCGATTAAAAGTAATCACAGAGCTTCAGTCGGCAGACTACAAAGTAACTCACAAAGCAAGAAATCTGGGTGTAGTGATGGACTCAGACCTGAATTTTAACAGTCACATTACAACAGTTATTAGGTCTGCATACTACCACCTGAAGAACATATCAAGGATTAAAAAACTAATGTTGCGACAGGATTTAGAAAAACTTGTCCATGCTTTTATTTTCAGTAGACTCGACTACTGCAATAGTGTATTCACAGGGCTCACTAAAAAAACAGAAAGCTGCAGCTGATTCAGAACGCTGCTGCTGGAGTCCTCACTGACACTAGAAAAGTGGAACACATCACTCCGGTTCTGAGATCATTACACTGGCTTCCAGTCTGCCAAAGAATTGATTTTAAAATACTACTGCTAGTTTTTAAATCACTAAATGGCTTAGGACCGAGGTATATAGACGACCTACTCCATAACTATGAACCATCCAGGAGTCTCAGGTCTTCTGGGTCGGGTCTGTTCTCTGTTCCGAGAATAACCACTAAACATGGAAAAGCAGTTTTTAGTTATTGTGCCCAAACAATTTGGAACAAACTGCCTAAATCGTGCACGTCCGCCGAAACACTTCCTATTTTTAAATCCCGACTAAAAACGCACCTATTTGCCGCTGCTTTTAATTGAGCTGCCCATACTCACACTACAGTATGCCTTTTTAGTCATGTATTCTGTACCTGCTGTGTTTATTTATTACATTTATTTCTTTACCTTTGCTTATTATGCCTGTTTTTAAATGCCTTTTTAATAATGTATTTGTGCTGTATTTGTTCTTAAATGTATTTAGCTTTTAATCTGTAAAGCACTTTGAATCGCCACGTGCTGAATAGTGCTATATAAATAAAATTGCCTTGCCTTACACTTAACAGAAACCCTGTGTTTTGTTTTGGGTGGTGGTGGATACTCAAGCCTTCTTTTGAACGTCAAAATAATATTTAACATTGATTTATCAGCTTGATACCCATTTCCTAGTTCTGAACTAAACAGTTTTTAAATTAACAGAAATGAAAACCCTAACCCTTTCAAATAGCCTGGTAATGGCTTATGCTAAATGCTAGCAGTAATGCTAATCTAATGCTTACTGTTGTTTTATAATTATGTTAAGATAAGAGTCAATAAAGTTACTGTTAACCAAACAGTATAACCTGAATTGATATAATCATTTGAAATCTTAGGTTATATGCAAGGCTGGCATATATATATGAAATAGTACCGGGCATTAGCGCTGGATATTTTTATTTTTTTTAAATGTAGAATTCAGGAACTTTGCACTAAAATGTCAAGATTCTGACCGGCATCATCAACAACACTACAATGTGTCCATGATTTTAAGCTAATTAATTTTGTTTTGTGGTTTAGTTATTCTTTAACGGGAATTGATTAAAACAAAGACTTAAAAACGTGTATATGCTCTACAGTATATCTGTATTCTTTGAGTTAATGTGGTCGTGCATAACATTTGACGTCACATAAGACATCTAGACGAAAGTCAATCATCAGATGGAGGTTGACAGCATTCCTTATTTCTAGACGTTTTTGTGAAATATATTTTCTCTTCCCTCTATTGTTATGCATGTCATCATACCATAGGGAAACATAAATACAAAGACGTTGAATACATTTAGTGTCTGGGAGCATTGTGCTATATTTTAGAGTACATATGTCTCTTTTACGTTTTTTCCTTAATGACTAATGGTAACAAGTCTGGCCTTTTTAATTGAAGAATGTCTGCAAGTGCACTTATCTGGCAAATATTAAAAATAGATTACGAGGCCATTGGGAGGTAAGTGGTTCCATAAGCAGAATTGATAGTACTAAGGAGTATCATGGAGACTGCCTACATCACCTTGAGGGTCTCATTGGCTTAATGATGCCATGTGCCTCATACTTTCCTCCTGAAGAATGGCAACCATTTTGCTATGGGCTCTGACACTCCACTTAAACTGCTATTCCAAGCCGTTAACAGGAGCACCAGGGCCCACATATCCGACAGCTGGAAGATGGACAACAGGGGGTGATGTCAATCAATCAATCAATGTTTATTTATATAGCCCAATATCACAAATGTTACATTTGTCTCAGTGGTCTTCACAGTGTGTACAGAATATCAGTATGACAATACGACACCCTCTGTCCTTAGACCCTCACATCGTACAAGGAAAAACTTCCAAAGAAAACCCAGTTTAAAGGGAAAAATGGGAGAAACCTCAGGGAGAGCAACAGAGGAGGGATCCCTCTCCCAGGACGGACAGACGTGCAATAGATGCCGTGTGTAAATTGAAAAGATAATACATTTGCAACATAGGTAGTCCAAATGTTTGGAAATGCATGTGTGTATAATAGGAAGATGAATCCACGAGGATATCCATCCAGGACCTATGATCCAGGACCACAGCCACGACTCAAGATCCAGCGCTCGCGATCCAGGACACAGGACCGCAGGATCATCCATGACTCCGGATCCCAGCGTATATAGACACCAAAAAGAAAGACATTTGGGGAAGCTGGGTTAATCGGAACATGAGTGTACACGGGTATAGACAGAGAGAAGGAAGAAGTAAGATGTCCCCCGACAAACTAAGCCTATATCAGCAAAACTAGGGGCTGAATCTAATCAGCCCTAACTATAAGCTTTATCAAAAAGGAAGGTCTTAAGCGCACTCTTAAAAACGGATAGGGTGTCTGCCGCCCGAACACAAACTGGAAGCTGATTCCACAAATGTGGAGCTTGATAAGAAAAGGCTCTGGCTCCCATTGTACTTTTAAAGATTCTAGGAACAACCAACAACCCTGCATTCTTGGAACGCAATGCCCTAGTAGGACAGTAGGGTATAATGAGTTCTTTAAGGTAAGATGGCGCCTGCCCATTAAGGGCTTTGTAGGCGAGAAGAAGAATTTTAAATTCTATCCTGTGTTCTATAGGGAGCCAGTGTAAGGCAGCCAGAACAGGAGTAATGTGGTCCCTTTTCCTAACTCTGGTTAGTACACGAGCCGCAGCATTTTGAATCAGCTGAAGCGACTTGATTGACTTCTTGGTACTCCCTGATAATAAAGAGTTACAATAATCCAGCCTAGAAGTAACAATGCATGGACTAGTTTCTCTGCATCGTTTTGAGGCAAGATATGCCTGATTTTTGCAATGTTACGTAGATGGAAGTAGGCGGTCCTTGAAATTGATTTTATGTGGGCGTTAAAGGATAAATCCTGATCAAATATAACACCAAGATTCCTTACAGTCTCACTGGAGGCCAAATTAATGCCATCCATAGTTAGTATGTCTTTAGATAATTTGTTTCGTAGATTCTTCGGGCCAAGTACAATAACTTCAGTTTTGGTCGTGTTTAAGGTCATCCACGTTTTTAAGTCCTTAAGGCAGTCTTGAATTTTATTTAGATGATTAATTTCATCAGGCTTGATTGATAAATATAGTTGAGTATCATCCGCATAACAATGAAAGTTTACAGAATGATTCCTTATAATATTGCCTAACGGAAGCATATATAATGTGAACAAAATAGGTCCGAGCACTGAGCCCTGTGGCACTCCATGGCTAACTTTGGTTTGCGTGGAAGATTCATCGTTAACACGTACAAACTGAGAGCGTTCAGATAGATAGGACCTAAACCAGCCTAAAGCAGTTCCCTGTATGCCAACTAAGTGCTCTAGTCTTTGCAATAGGATATCATGGTCGATAGTATCAAATGCAGCACTAAGATCGAGCAAAACAAGAATAGAGACAAGTCCCTTGTCTGAGGCTATTAGAATATCATTTGTGACTTTAACCAGAGCTGTCTCTGTGCTATGATGTGTTCTAAAGCCAGACTGAAAATCTTCAAATAAATCATTGTTTTTTAAGTAATCACACAACTGTTTTGCGACCGCTTTCTCAAGAATTTTTGAGAGGAACGGAAGATTAGAAATAGGTCTATAGTTGGCTAAAACCTCTGGATCGAGGTTGTGCTTTTTAAGAAGCGGTTTTATCACTGCTACTTTGAATGATTGTGGAACATAGCCTGATAATAAAGACATATTCATAATATTTAATAAAGAAGTGCTAATTAATGGAAAAACTTCCTTCAACAGCTTAGTTGGAATTGGGTCTAACATACACGTTGATGGTTTAGAAGAGAGAATCATTGAATGTAATTGTTCAAGGTTAATGGCTGAAAAGCATTCTAGTTTACTATCTAGTGTAATATTAGAACTTACGATTCCGGGAGCTGTTGATAACACTATACTGGTCGAAGGCAAGAGGTCATTAATTTTGTTTCTAAGAGTAACAATTTTATCGTTAAAAAAGCACATAAAATCATTACTACTGAGTGCTAAGGGAATAGAAGGCTCAATCGAGCTGTGGCTCTCTGTCAGCCTGGCTACAGTGCTGAAAAGAAATCTTGCATTATTCTTATTCTCATCTATTAATGAAGAGTAGTAGGCTGCTCTCGCTTTACGCAGTGCTTTCTTATATTCATTGAGAGTAATATGCCAAATTAAACGAGATTCTTCAAGTTTAGTGGAACGCCATATCCTTTCAAGTTGTCTAGACTTTTGCTTTATTTTGCGGGTTTCGGCATTATGCCATGGAGCTAATCTATGTTGTTTTATTTTCTTCTTTTTCAAAGGAGCAACAGAATCTAATTTTATTCGCAGCGCATCTATAGCACTATCAACAACATGATCAATTTGGGGTGGTGTACATTTTGTATAAGTTTCCTCCCCTACATGCAGACATGCTATCGAGTTAAGTATTGGTTGAATCTCTTCCTTAAATGTGGCTATAGCACTAACAGATAGGTTTCTGCTGCAAGAGCTTTTGACTAATGCTTTGTAGTCTAGTAACAGTACTTCAAAAGTTACTAAGAAATGGTCGGATAAAGCAGGATTATGCGGTTCGACTAATAGTTGCTCAATTTCAATACCATAAGTCAGAACAAGGTCGAGAGTGTGATTATAACAGTGGGTTGGTTTATTTACACTCTGACAGAAACCAACAGAATCTAATATAGAGTTAAATGCAACAGTAAGGCTATTTTTATCATCGTCAACATGAATATTAAAGTCACCTACGATAATTACTTTGTCTGTTTTAAGAACCAAAGTTGATCAAAACTCAGAGAATTCTGATAAGAATTCTGAATAAGGACCTGGTGCACGATACACTGTAACAAATAAGATTGGCTGCAAAGTTTTCCAGGTCGGATGCGTAAGACTAAAAACGAGGCTTTCAAAAGAGGTATAATTACATTTTGGTTTAGTATTGATAAGTAAACTTGAGTCAAAGATTGCTGCAACTCCACCTCCTCGGCCCGTGCCTCGAGCAATATGAGTGTTGACATGGCTGGGTGGAGTGGCCTCATTTATGCTGACATATTCTTCATGTCTCAACCAAGTTTCAGTGAGACAGCATATATCAATATTATAATCTGATATTAAATCATTTACCAATATTGCTTTAGATGCTAGAGATCTTATGTTTAAGAGACCACATTTAATCTTCCTGTTTTGTTGCACTGTAGTAGTTGTTACATTTACTTTTATTAGGTTATTATGTATGACACCTCTATTAGGTTTTACCTTAAATTGTCCTTGGGCAGACACACACACCGCTAATATTGGGTATTTTATTGGGTTCGGGATTCCTATGGGTGACTGCCTAGGAGAGAGCGCAGAGAAGCGTGTAAGACTGCGACTCTGCCTCCTGGTCTCAACTCCAGTTTGTCATGGATTACGTCCACAAAGCCCTGAAATGTTTGCCGAAATGAGATCTGCACCTTTCAAAGTAGGGTGAATGCCGTCTCTCTTAATCAGACCAGGTTTTCCCCAGAAGGCTGTCCAATTATTTACGAAGCCCACATTGTTTGCTGGGCACCACCAAGACAACCAGCGCTGAAATGATGACATGCGGCTATACATGTCATCATTGATCAGATTGGGGAGGGGACCAGAGAAGATTACGGTGTCCGACATTGTTTTAGCATAACTACACACCGACTCCACATTAAGTTTTGTGCATTCTGATTGGCGTAAACGAACATCATTACCACCGACGTGAATAACAATCCTACTGTATGTGGTTGTAAAAATGCTCAGCCCGCACACACAATTGAGTCTTCCAAGGGCAAATGAAACGGCTGTATTTTCTGTAAGCTTTGCTGTCAGTTATATTATAAATATGGGATATCAGAGGTCAGCTTTAAAAACATCTTAAACTTGATATATTTGTAGAGGGAATACTGACTTGACAAGTCTGCATGGTGAATACAAGTGAAATCCTCTTTCATTATTTACAATTATTGCAGCATGCAGAAGCCAATATTGCTTTACATAATTTCTGAATGGAAGTTTTTTATTTGATTCACCTAGAAGACACTTGAAACTTATTTGTGTGTGTTTCCTTGAAACTGGAGTTGGAATGGAGAAAAAGAGAACATTTATAGATTCAAACTTCAGGTGAAGTTTCCCCTTGGATTGTGCTTACAGCATGATTTTCAAGTGATGCACTCCTCTAAGCCAGCTCAAGGGAAAGGTGTGGACAGCTGCCAGTTCCGTGGGGTTTGGGGATGCCTTGTGCAATTAGGTTCTTCCACCGTAAAAGACTGCCGTTCTGGTGCTGCCAGCCCCTTTCCCTGGACCTTGAGCCCCTTCTGACAGCCAGCCCGTCAGCAGACGGGTTGAAAGGTGCCATTTGACCTCCATGGAGATGGGACTCCCTTCTCTGCCAGCAAGCTTCTGAGCCGATTTTGAAGGTGTGCATCCCTGGACTGGAAAATCTTCCCTATCCGAAAAGTCGATTTAAAGCCAACAGCTGCGTTTCAGGCTCTGCCAGGCAACCCTACAGTGGAAACACACACATGCACAGATTTTGACATCAAGAAGCGTTTGGAGCTGTCAGCTGTATGCATGATTATTGCCCAAACATGAAGACAACTTTATTTGATGAGCCTTTAAACTTGATCATGCTGTCCAATTAATTAGTGTTCTCTCGTCAGGAAGTTGTGTTCACTTTATTAACAAACTTCATCAGATTCATTAGCAATACTCAACTGGCGGTATATTAAACACTGCACACAATAAATCAGCCAGGAAACACAGTGATCAGTCATTTCTATATTGTTTTCCCTCTATGTTAAACGTATGAGCTTGTCTGGAGTTAAAATAAAGAACAAAGGATTGAAGTGAAGGGGGGCAGAAATGCCTGATGACTTGGGTACAAATGTTAACAGCAAAACAACAGACATCAGTCTGTTGGCTTTATTTTCTCTGTGCAGAATGAAGTAGAGAAGTTAGATATCGCTCAGACTTCACTAGAATATTCTTTAAAAATGCTACAATAACAACATTACTTGTAGTTTAGATTTCCATTTCATAAAAACATAAAATCATGTCACATTTTCTGCAGAGCACACACTTACTCTGTAGAGTTCAACTGCATGTTTCAGGAAATGGAGCACTGCAATGACTCTCATTGCTCAGCAGCCACCAAATACATTTCCATTGGAGGAAGGGAAATCAATATGTGCATTCTGCCTCTTTTAGGTCCTTCTAGACTCCCTTGTGAATTTAAAAGTATGTTAATGTAATTTATTGAACCTCTTACCCTAATCACGCACATAGCCTATAATTACATACCTTGACGGTTGCTGGACGTCTAATTGCTAATGCTTTTCCTGGAATTTGTCCTCTAATCCTTGTATGTAATGACTCATAGAAGAAATAAAAGTGCTTTGCTGCTACTTTCAGCTGCTCTCCGGGCTGTAAGGCCACTATGGCTCAAGCTGTATCTGATGTTGCTCCCATCCGATCTTTGTTACTGTTGGATGGGGAGCATATAGTTTATAAACAATAATACTTGTGTATGAGTTGTCTGATTAGCAGAGGTACATTGATGGAGTTCAATTTGTTACATTTTAAAAGACTAAATAAATTACAAGATTACATTACAAGCTAAATTAAGCCTTATGCAGATAAACACGCTATTTTCTTTTAAAAACCCACATTAGCCCCAGACAGATGTTCTTGCTTCAGGCTTGCCTTACCAGCTCAAAGACTGTTTTAAAAATCTATTTAACTAATCTTTTGCCTGTTTCAGGCTTCTACTATATAATCAAAGTAATTGAAGATAACTTTGGTCGCCTAATTTAAAAAAAGAAAGATATTAGTTGATTTTTGTCAGTAAGGTATCCAAAACTGCTGTAAATGCCACAAGGCTATCAATGAGCCTTATCTGTACAATCAAGACACTTTGTTTTCAAAGGGAAGCACTGGACTACTCTTAGGGAACTAATCCAGAACCCAGCGGTTAATTGAATTAAACAGTAAACATTGTATTTAGTTTAAGTTCTCATTTAATTATGGGTTGTTTCCCACATCCTCTATAGCAGTTTTTTTTTGTAGCATTGTTTGCCCCCACAGTTGCACATTAGGACTATTTGTAGTTCAACTGTCAGAGTAGTGCCTAAAGGCCCTGACACACCAAGCCGATTTCGGCCGTCCATAGATGTCTGGCCGTCCATGAGCGTACTGTCGCCCTACTCAGATTGGTGTGTCCCGCACCGTCGTGTATTTTTGTCCGTGCCGACACCTTCCGCTGCAGATTCACCAAGTTGTATCGGCAGCGGAGGCTGTCGGCAAAATAAATCACTCTGATTGGCCGTTCAGCTTAGCGAATCAGTGCATGAGAAACAAAACGGAAGTGAGGTACGCAAATAAACGATTAAGAAGGCACACACAGACGTCTATTCTTTTTCTCTTCTTGCTATCTGCTTCCACAAGCAACAGTCCAAGGGCTGATGCCGCCAGTACCGCACTAAACATGTTTTTGATGGACGAGAGTGAAAATGGAACGCGCTCGCTATTTGTTGTTTGCAGTGTTGTGCTAGTTACTGAAAACCAGTAACTAGTTACCATTACTAGTTACTTCATTTCAAAAGTAACTCAGTTACTTTACTGATTACTTACACCAAAAAGTAATGCGTTACTGTGAAAAGTAACGTTTTAGTTACTTAAAAAAAGGGCTCCCATTATATTAATGCCCTTATAGCCTTCATTTCAGTACTGTTATTGCATTGGAGAATAATACAATCTGTTGATCAACTTGACATGCATTATATGCAATCTGGATAGCATCGATATTAGCTGGCTTTACATTTTTGTATATTCTTTCTCCAGGTAGTTGGAAAAAGTTTTCCGTTTCATATGCCGTGTGCCGCCCGGACATGCTATCATGCTAACTAGCTCCCTGAAAGCGGGTGACTCCACTGTAGCAATAGCCTGCATATGTTCTACAACATACCGTGCAATGGCTTTATGGACTTTTCCCTGGCTAGCAGTCCCTTGGTTAAAATCCAGCCGCTGTTGCTTAGGTGCAGGTGGAGGTGGAGTGGCGTCGGCTGAGTCTCTGTGGTCTTAGCTCCTAGCTTCGTCCCAGCATGTTGTTTTTGCAGATGTTTTAAGAGATTTGAATGACTGGTTTGGGCAGTAGATAGGCTCTTTAAAAAGTAATGCGTTAGAGTACTAGTTACTGCCAAAAATAACGGCGTTACTTTGTAACGCGTTAGTCCCAACACTGGTTGTTTGTATATATCACGCAGTCTGTCTTCCGGTTGCCTCTTTTGAATGACGAATACACACTACCGCCGCCTGCTGGTAAGGAGAGTTATTGCCACTCACACTTGCACAGTGCGTACGTGCTACTTGGCCATCGGGTGAAGTCTTTGCGTTGTGTTCCAGTGCGACTGTTTGGCCAAGACGCAGGAGACGTTAGGCGACACAACAGTCGTGTTCCTTCGGGACGTGTTCTTTGGTGTCCGTTTGGTGTGTCAGGGCCTTAAAATGAATGTGTGTCACCCTCCTTAAAAACATAAATTAAACATGTGTATTATGAGCACATATAAATAATATATACATAGATAAAACCAATAAATAATATACATATAATAAAACATCTCCCTCTTCGTGTCAGAATGTAGAGTAGGTAGTTACTACTTTTCCCACATAGGTCACATTTAATGTGACAGGAAGTGGATGTGAACCGCACTTTGATTTCACTTGAGTTAGCAAACATAAAAAAGTCTATCAGACATTTTTCACAATGTCTTGTGCTTGTGACATAAATTATACAACTGCAGATGTGAAGTATGATTCTGAAGGAACAGTTTTTGGTCAGAACAAGCGCAACAATTTAGTAAAGTTTTTTTTGTGAAATCCCAGTGTATTTTGTAAATGGCAATGGTGTAAAGTCACTAAGTACATTTACTCAAGTAGCCTACTCTACTTAAGTGCAATTGTGGGAGACCTGGACTTTCAACCCAGTTTCACGGCATTTCCTTTTTATAGTCACGACATTTAATCTATTGATTTGTGTTCACCAACACGATTTTCCCCTTTTTTTCGTGTCACACAGAACGATTTTAAAAGCAATGTAAATTTCTATTGGTAGTATGTTTCGTGCCTGCACCACATATTTTTGTCCAGTCGGGTCTTGGAAGACCGGAAGCTGTGTGGTTCAGAAAAACATGTTCTTACTCAATATCAAGCCACGATTATTGTTTTTAATTTTGAAACGTATAATATCTGACTTTTTTTTCCGTCCGTGAGGAAAATAAATGGGGCTCAGAGCCACAGAATACTAAAATCTATAGGTTACTTACGTAACCCCAGTTCTCAGAGTAACATGAAGTGAGATGTCTCACTATGGGATGCGCCTCATCGCGGAGCAAACAGAAGCATCAATCTCATTTCGCCAATCCTGATTGGCCGGTGATTCTTGATGTCAGCGTCAGGGGAAATCACCCCCTATAAGTAGCCTGCGCCACGACACATGCGTCATTCAAAATAAGCACCTCTTCTCGCTTCACCATAGCAAGGAGGGCCGTCTGGTGAGACATCTCACTTCATGTTACTCCGAGCACTGGGGTTACGTAAGTAACCTATAGTTCTCATTCATAACACTCCGTTCGATGTCTCACTATGGGATATTGTAGCTCCCGTATTGCCAGACGAGCTTATCTCGAAGACCACCGACCAACCGGAATTTAACAGGTGGAGTCCCGACTCAACAAGGTGCCCAGCACTGCTCGGGCCACGCTTGGAGCGGATACGCCCAGCCTGTAAAAGCAGACAACAGTGAGCGGCGAAGACCCGCTTTCCGCTGCACAGATGTCTTGGATGGGAGACATCCTGGACAGAGCCCAGGATGCAGCCAGACCCTGATTTGAAAGAGCTCGCGGACCCGAAGGTGCCTGCAAACTCTGACTCGTAAGGGTCTCAAAGCAATAGCCTCCACACGACAGTGGGAGAGCCGTTGCTTAGTAACCGGCTTGCCCCCCTTTAAGGGTTAGCCCAGGACACCAGGAGTTGGTCATTATGACAAACACCCCTGGTCTGTCCATACAGGTGCGTAAGCACAAACTGGACACAGCAAATCCCGCTGCTGTTCCCCGTAGGGACCCAGCGGCTGAGGAAATGTCTCAATATCCATTGGGTACATGTACAGACAGTGTCTGAAAACCTTACTGGCTCGCCTGGCGGAAGCCAGGGTCAGTAACAGCACTATGTTAGAGAGACCTGGTGTAGGAATCTCTCGCACTCTGAATAGTGTTAACACCCTATGAGGGAGTCTCACTATATTCAGGTTGTACCACTCACGGGCCAGGCCCATAAGGCCAAGCACTCTGGGTGTGGGTGAAAAAACTCACCCCCCGCCTGGGACAGTATGTCCCTGTGTAGTGGGAGCCGCCATGGCTGCCCGCACAGCAGCTGATAAATCTCCGCCAGCCAGTACATAGCTGGCCAGTGCGGAGCTATCAGGATAAGTGTGTGGCGTTGTTCCCTCACTCTTGCCAGAGTTTGGGGAATCAGAGGCAAGGGTGGGAACGCGTACAGAAGGCCCGAAGGCCAAACGTGTGCGAGTGCGTCCACGCCTAACGGTGCGTTTAGGTCGCGCATCGAAAAGAACAGCTGACACTGAGCATTTTCTCTTGATGCGAACAGATCCACCGTGGCTCTGCCATAACGCACCCACAGCTGGCTCACAATCCTTGGATGTAAAGTCCAGTCTGCATAAAGTGGTGTACCTCTGGACAGCAGATCTGCCCCGAGGTTCGACACACCCGGTACGTGCGTCGCTCTCAGGGAGAGGAGATGCCCGCTGCTCCATAGGATCAGTTTGCGTGCCAGCATGTGTAACTGGAGAGAACGCAAACCCCCTTGGCGGTTTATATACGATATTGTCGTCGTATTGTCTGTCCTCACGAGGACATGGTGTCCTCTGAGAAAAGGCAGGAAGTGCTTTAGGGTGAGGCACACCGCTATAAGCTCCAGGTAATTTATGTGTGCCCGCTGGAGGTCTCTGTGCCCGCTGGAGGTCTCTGTTCCAGAGACCCCTCACCGGGCGGCCTTCATAAATACCTCCCCAACCTGTCAGACATGCGTCTGTGATGACCACCCTTCGTGAAAGGACAGCACCCATAGGCACGCCCCGTACTAGAAAAGTCGGGTTCAGCCAGTGGCGCAGTGCCGTTACGCATTTCACAGTAACCATTACCCTCCGCGCGCCATGACGCGCGGGGTTTAGTTTTAAGGCGGCTACCCAGCGCTGAAACTCCCTCATGTGTAAGCGTCCTAGTCGTACGACCAGGATGGCTGATGCCATGAGTCCCATCAACCGCAGGCATGTTCTGAAGAGAACATGTTTGCGACGCTGGAATAAAGCGAGACAAGCTCTGAAAGCTTTCACTCTTTCCGCTGACAGTCGGGCTGTAAAGGGCACCGAGTTCAGGTGTAACCCTAGGAAGAGTATAGTCTGCGCGGGGCACAACATGCTCTTCTCTGTGTTTATTATGAACCCCAGGTTGAGCAGGTGCTTTACGAGGACACTTGTTTGCGTAATAGCCTCCTGCTCCGACTGTGCGAGAAGCAGCCAGTCGTCCAGGTAGGTCGCCAAGCGAATACCCTGTTGTCTTAACGGGGCTATCGCGGCTTCCGTACATCGTACAAACACCCTTGGACTGAGAGGCAGACCAAAGGGAAGTACTCTGTATTCGTAACAGATTCCCTGAAATGCGAATCTCAGATATTTCCTGTGTGGATAATATACTGGGACGTGGAAATACGCATCTTTCAGGTCGACTGATGTAAACCAATCATCTTGTCGCACGAGACGCAGCAGAGATGTGTGAGTGAGCATTCTGAATTTGTATCTTTTTAGATATCTGTTCAGAACCCTCAAATCCAGTATTGGCCGGATTCCGTTCCCTCCTCGTTTGGGGACGAGGAAGTACTTGGAATAAAAACCACTCTGACTCTGCTCGGCAGGTACAACAGATATAGCTTTTTTTTCTAGAAGTGAGAGGATCTCGCTCTCTAGAATATGGGCTGACTCTCCTCGGGCTTGTGAATACAAAATGCCCGAGAAACGAGGGGGGGTGACAGCGAATTGGAGTCTGTAACCCCGTGTTACTGTCTTGAAAACCCAAGCAGATGTTGTGAGCATCTTCCACTGTGTGCTCCTTAGAGCCAGCGGAGATGTCACATCTCCTGCCCTCTGAGACTCTGTTTGTTGTGTCATGGGGCCCTCTAGTGTCTGAACACGGTGGTACCCCATTTCAACAGTCCCCACCGTTACTGCGCACGCACGTGGCGGTGGCTTCACGGACCCGTCAATAATCCGTCCTTTGAGAGATGCCGTAGCTGCTCTCGAAAGGGAAAGGATTGACGGGCCGTTCTTTACAGCTCTAGCCGGCACTGCGTGCGCACGTGGCGGTAGTGCCCTTAAAGCCCCAACCGGCACTGCTCATGCGCGTGGCGGTGGTGCCTTCACAGACCCGTTTATTATCCGCCTTTTGAGAGAGGCCGTAGCTGCTCTCAGAAGGGGATTTATGGTTAACGGACTGTTTATTGTTTTTCTTTTCATTTTTTTGAGCTGCGCCCTTGGCCGAAGCCTGGATGCGTCAGCGAAAAATTGTTTATTCAAACAATAATGATGTGACATGTGTTTTGTGCGGACTTGAGGATGGCGTTGAGGCATCTCTCGAGGCAGCGGGAACACAATTCGAGCCGGAGAAGGAACTTCCAGCTCTGTCACAGAGGGGAGAAGGAGGGGCTGTCATGCCGCTCGCTTCTTCCTCCTTGATTGCTGGCCGACATTCTGGGTTGGCTGCGCCTGGGCTGCAGCCGGGACCGGAGATTTTCTAGACCAACTCGCCCTCGTCTCCTGCCTGGGCTGGGGACTCGGGGCGGGCTGCGACCTCTGCTGATCTGGTACTCTAGATCCAGCAGGGTTCGGAGCAGCTTGGGCGAAGGGTCGCTGTTGCGGAGGCAGCGGCTGGACCCTTCGAGGGAGACAGAGGTGGAGGGCCTCATCTTCCTTCTTTTTCGACTCGCACCTCCTCTGCATGGAAGCGAGAGCGGAGCCGAAAATTCCCTCTGGAACGATGGGCATATCCAGCACATCTTCTTTATCCCCGTCCAGGAGGTTGGTGAGGTTGAGCCATCTAGCTCTTTCCTGCACCACCATGATCCCCATCACTTTGCCCGTGGCCTGGACGGCGCAGCGTTGGACACGGAGACAAATGTCTGTGACCGCGGCTATCTCGTCCAGAGTGGCCGGTCCAGAATCGCTCGACAGATCCTCACAGAGCTCTGCTTGGTACACGGTTAGCATCGAGGAAACGTTCAGAGCTCTGGCGGACAATGCTGTCCTGTTCCCGCGTCCTTTGCCACCACCAGGACCCGGCCTGATATGGCGCGGGAAACCGGTTCCGCGGCTGCCGCGGTTGATGAGCCCCAGGCCGTGAAGGCGAGGGACTCAGTCTCTGCGGCGGACGCCCCCGTGTCTTGGTTGCCAGCCGGCCAACCAGTGGACATGAGGGGATCCTGTCCCGACAGGCTAGCTTGTTGTGCTAACCGTCGGCGAAGGCTCTTTATGGTGAGGTGGGCAATGCCCGCACGAGCCGGGGTCGTCGATAGCCTCCTGGGCGTGTTCCAGCCCGAGGCAGGACGAGCAGACCTGGTGTGAGTCTGTGCCTGCTATCTTCAACCTGCAGTTGCAGAACCGAGCCTTCGAGTCCCTGACTCCTCTGGTGTGAGGGAGAGAGGCGTCCATGGAGAGGACCCGCTCTTAACAGGTATGTCGAAAAAAAGTGTCCCAGACTGTCCTTTATCCGGAGAAAAAAAGGTAGTGTGGGTCTTTTCCTCTCAAAGAATATTACCTGGTGTGGCAATATTCTTTAAATCCTTTTATCCTCCGGGGAAGAAAAAAGAATAAAAAACGTCCTCACTACCGTGGTGTCGGCAGTGAGGGAAAAAAGCACAAGCTAGCAACTGGTGTGTTGCTAACTTGCAAGTCAAAATCTTACCTTACTTCCAGAGGAAGAATTCGGCGAGGTTGACTATGATACTTCTTCTGAGAGAGAATAGGGTAGCCGGCTAACACCCGTCGACCGAAATTAGCTTTGGGTTCAGTCTGTGGACTGTTAAGCTAGCCCGGCTACCGTTCGAGATGTGCTCTGAAGCGAGAAGAGGTGTTTGAATGGCGCATGCGTCGTGGCGCAGGCTACTTATAGGGGGTGATTTCCCCTGACGTTGACGCCAAGAAACACCGGCCAATCAGGATTGGCGTAATGAGATTGATGCTTCTGTTTGCTCCGCGATGAGGCGCATCCTATAGTGAGACATCGAACGGAGTGTTATGAATGAGAACTGTATTTTTCAAATCTTTTTTTCCTAATCTTTTTTTCCTTCTAATTTGTGATTCTTTTCTAAGTAACACACTGTTATTTACTCAACAATAACACACAATTATCCATGTTTTGAATTATTTGTTTAATTCTATAATCTCTGGTTTTTTTTGCCGTCCGTCAGGAACTGAATTTCAAAATAAAATAACCGGAAACAGATACACCCACTGAACTGATTACCCAAGATCCTCAGCTATGGTTGAAGCTTGGGCCCCGTCTCAGGTAGACTATTTTCATTTCCTCGCTCCTCGGACCTCGGTCTCACCGGAAGTTGATTTGTCTGCGCCATCTTGAGTAGCGTCCCATGGCTCTTATTTCTGCCGGAGGAGCGAGGAGCGATAATGGAGGAGCGATAACCGAGGAACCACCAGACCATCCTCCGATAAAATCCTCAGACACTCGCCCCGCCCCCTTACTGTGTATCGCTCACTGCTTGGACGATGCAGCGCATGCACTGATCTGATGCTTCTTGACATGAGAGCTGTTTCCCAGCGGAGTGAAGAAAATACATGAACCTCACGGGAGTCACTCCTCAGTTTATACTGTGTTTTGTTTCAATTAATGTATCATTTAGTTACAAATATGTGATATATCTGAACAACAAAGTGGTCAAAAATCATTTTCTTCATTTATTGGAAACATTTTCATAATCGCATTTTTCGTTTTACATTTTCATTTATTGTCATTTCCATTCAGTCAGTCATTAAGTGCTATTCAAATGTTAATTTGCTTCATATCCACACAAACAAACAAAGTGTGCAATCCAATGAATGTTAATCTAACTGGGTTTGAATAGATGACATATCTCTTTTTCTTCTCTCAATTATTTTATTTATATTGTGCACTCTAATCAATATTAATCAAACTATTGTTTGTTTATACATTTTAAGAATGGTGTTTATCTTTTTTGAGAATGAGTTCTTATTTTATTTGATGGGGTCTACAACAGATGATAAAAATGTTTGTGTCAGTAAATGTGTTGCGGGGGTGTTTGTGAAAACAACGAGGACAGAGCTGCTGTCAGACGAACAGCTGTGCGGCGTCATCACAAACGGACGTCGCTTCACGTGACGCTCCGGAGGAAAAGACGTCCCATTGCTCTTAAAACTCAATTCCCTGCTTCTCGTGGTTTCCTTGCGTCTCTCCATGCTTCCCTGGTAGGAGGGACTAGATGCAGGGAAATGACGCAAGTAAGGGAAGCAAGGATTTAATTTAACCGACCTGAGACGGGGCCTTGGTGATTGGATTGTTTAGCCGCAATGCACGTTTATGCGATATGAAATCCAAAAAAAAAAATTCAAAAAAAAAAAATAATACTTTAATCCGAGTGTGCTTGCTTTTCTCTTTGGAAGTCATCACATAATGGCATTGTAATACACGGTTCGGCTGTATTAAATATTACACATCTGCCGTAGTTCTCTATTTATAGAGCCCTGATAAGAAGACCTTTTGACAAACTGGAAGAAATGCCGCCGAAACTGAATATGTGACGTGGATCATAAATATATCAGCAATTAAACAACATCTTCAATTTCTCTTCACACAATACGTCTCCTTACAGCATCTTCAGATGCTATACATAAATAAGTGTCCTACACTAATAATAAAAAGTTATTATGGCATTGTATGCTGTGTACCTTGTGTGCACCACCTAGTGGTTAAAGCACATTATTGAATTTGTTTTGGGTTGAATATGTTATATTTACATACAAAATAGGGGGAAAGTAGAAGTTCAGTGATAGAAGTATAGAATATAAAAAATCTAGAAGATACTTTAAGTGATCTCTACAATAAAACAGTTTAGTGCAGGATGTACAAAGATATTAATAGGAGGAGGTGCAAAACAGAACAACTAATTAACCTTTATTTAAACATTAAAGAATACTTTAGGTTAAGGTCTTCTTTTTAAATAAGTAAAAAGCTTTGGGGGTATCTACAGATAAATATTAAGCCTGACAAAGTACTTAACGTATAATACTGTATATTGCTTTCATGCAATGTTAACTATGTTGAAGCACTTATTTTAACTGATATTATACATATGAATTATACTCTTATGTATGTAGATAGTATAACAAATGTGCAGAATATGACAGTTTAATGGTGGAGGTATACACACGTATTGATAGATGTCTTGTCTTGTAATGCACTGTTGAGGAACCTGCGACCCAAGTTTTTCATTCATTGCATAACTACACCGTAGTTGTGTGTATAATATGTCAATAAAACTTAGAAAATCTTGAAATCTTGAAAGGGATGTGCAAAATAGCCATTATATACAGTCTTTAATTAACTATCTCATATCATACTCTGCCCCCTCAACCAGGAACACACTTCAGCAGGAACTTAAGCTGACCAGTTTGATTCCCATCACAGATTTTAAACTAATTTGAAAGAGAAATCATCTGTGGGTGTTTGCACCTGCAATATCTGACTACTTTTTACAATGTTTTATTTGATTGTTGCCTCTGTGTTTAGTGTCCAGTCTGTCTGTAACTTTGTGTGGTGGTGTTACCACTGAACAGGTCTCTCTTGAGAATGAGACCTTGTGTCTCAATGAGATTCACCTGTATAAATGAAGGCTAAATAAAATAAAAACTATTAGTAGAGAATAACGAGTAATGAATATACTTTATAGGGATCTGCAGATACATGTTTAGTCTTCTCAAGCACCAACTATCAAATATCTCTCCTGATTGTTGGCACTTGACAATCACCTTCCCTGAATTGTACTCGGGTGTAACTAAAGTATATATCACATCATTAATCATAATCTGCAAAGTAACTAAAATAAATGTAGTGGAGTAAAACTACCAGGTTAACCTCTGAATTGACGTGGAGTAGAATTACAAAGTAACAATGAGCTGTCGTGGGTATATATTATTGCTGCCCATTATGGACACAAGCAATTTTCTCCCATGTATTAATCTTATGTTTTAAATTTGTTAACACCAATGTGTTTAATACTGGCAACTTCTAATTGTGGGAGAAATGAAAACGTTCCCAGTAGAGACGTCCCATAGAACATTTTGTGAAACACAATAGCCAGCATGTGTAGTTCTTGGTGGGGGGGGGGCCTTCAAGTCCAGTTTTGGATAGTCTGCCGTGGTTTCGTTCCATTTCAAAGTTCTGTTTTGACGCTCGGCATAACCTTGGTGCACTGCCACTCCAACATCCAATCCCAGAGCTTTAAGATTAATCACGGGGTTTGTCAAGCAAAGGGACTATAGTCCCAAACGATAGCTGAGGATTATGGGTAGTGTAGTGTCTTCGGCCATCCTAAACTCTGAAATGTTTTTAGGATTTCATATCTCATTAACACCATATTCCAACGTGCATTGTGGCTAAAACATCCAATCACCGAGCTTCAACCATAGCTGAGGATCTTGGGTAATCAGTTCAGTGGGTGTGTATCGCAATGATGCTTGAAATGTCCCATATAGGCCTACGTCTGTTTCCTGTTACTTTATTCTGAAATTCATTTCCTGACGGACTGCAAAAAAGCCAGGGATTATAAAATTAAACAAATAAATAAAAACAAGGATAATTGTGTTATTGTTGAGTGAATAACAGTGTGTTATTTAGAAAATAATCACAAATTAGAAGGAAAAAAGATTTAAAAAATACAGATTTCAGTATTCTGAGGCTCTGAGCCCCATTTCTTTTCCTCACGGAAGGCAAAAAAAGTGCAACATTATACGATTTAAAATAAAAACAATAATCGTGGCTTGATATTGAGTCGGAACATTTTTATGAACCCCACAGCGTCCGGTCTTCCAAGACCCGACAGGACAAAAATATGTGGTGCAGGCACGAAACATACTACCAATATAAATACATTGCTTTTAAGATCGTTCGGTGTGACACGGAAAAAAAAAGGGGGGAAATCGCAGCCTGTCCTCCTACAAAAAACGACCAAATAGGTCGATTGTTTAAAGAGCCTGTGACAGCATCCCAACAACTGTTGTGCAATGAAATATTGGGCTACTAGTAATCTAGAACCGTCAGTTTAAAAAAGAAAAAGCGATACCGTTCCGTTAAATATCAATAATTTCGAACATCGCGGGGAAATTCCTTCGACTCATTTTGAAGTTTTGGGGGAAGCCGGAAGTAACGTCAATGCGGGAACGCTTCGAGAGCCAAACACGGACAAAGTGTGTTGTCATGCGTAGAAATGGTGAATTACTGAGATTAGGCACGTTAATAACGTTTTAATGAAGTTGACTACAGTATATTCATATTTGTCAGTGCTTTCATGTCAATTCGGCGACATAAACATAAATGATCGTGGTGAAGATGATGATTACATTAGGATTAAAAATCGGGAGTGAGAGCTGCTGAATTTCCTCCCGTCGGATGTGATCTAAAAACAAATTGATTATTTTTGTGGTTGTAAACTCAAGTGGATGAAACTACATTTATTAGTGCTTTCATGTCAATTCAGCGAACATATGATACATTAAATGATCGTTTGTTTGAGCCGGTCTGCATTTCCTGATGAGAAAACAAACCGATGCTTTTTGTAGTTGTAGTACACCAACAACATGGATTAAACGTGTGTTTTTTTTACCACAATGTTGGGGAAATTAATGGATAAAATGCACGGATTATTATTATTATTCCCACTCCGATCGGGACACTAGGTCCACCGTTTCCCCGCAGCGAGGCTCCCCCCGTTGACAGTTTACGTGGGCTGGGTGCAGTGGCGGACTGGCCATCGGGACGAATCCCGATGGGCCGGTACCGAAGTGGGCCGGTCGGATAAGTCACCAGCACATCCCCCATAGGCGGCGCGTGAGGCTCAGGTTTGAGAAGGCTAAATAACTTCTTTTACCTGACACTGCCCGCCTCCGGCGTCTATAGAAAAGAGATCAACTCAGTGTGCGGAGTTGAAATCTCTCAAGTCATTACAGGATAAAGGAAATACAGTTTAAACTGCCGTATGCAGAGAAGATCAGATCGTCGATCATATAATATCATAATATATCATATATTTCCTTATCTGAGTCAGCTTCTCCAGCCTCATCTGGCCGTGCAACACTCACAGTGTCACAGACTGTATGCAGAAGTATTATTTAACACATTATGTTGACGAAACACTCGAGACAAATGTAATTAAAGTCAGATCCACTCGTGTCTTAGACGTGAACGCGCTCTCAGCTGGAGAGAGAAACCCTGGCTTGATTTACCGAGTTGATAACCAGCATTGTAGGACCGCTTAGCGAGATCTCGTTTGTTAGTTTGTTGTTGTTAGTTTGTTTGTTACTCAAACATATCCAGGGTCTGTTGAACTGGCTTCGTAGTACAGGGCACAGGTGGCTAGCAGCGCTAATGTCAAAGACACAGACATTATACATTATATTTGTATTTTACCAGGATGCAGTGACACAAATATTTACATATTTACATTTACTATCTACAGCACCCGCCGCCCCTGACATCCCCCACTCCCTCCGTTGACAATTTACTAGCGGTACCGAAGTGGGCCGGTCGAGAGTCCCGGGATGAATTTTAGTCCCATTCCACCACTGGCTACATGACCATATGATCGCCCATATTGACGCACCTCATTCCAGAGATGTTCACAAGTCTTTTTTTGCAAGTCCAAGTCAAGTCTCAAGTCTTTGGTCACGAGTCCAAGTCAAGTCTCAAGTCTTTGTGGGGTGAGACTTGATCAAGTCTCAAGTCTTTGGTCACGAGTCCAAGTCAAGTCTCAAGTCTCTAAAAAAATAAAAGTCTCATGTCTCTTCTGGTTGTAATAAGCCTTCTATTGTCTGCTGCTATCCAGTCTGTTAATAATACTGCACAGCTTTATCTAAGAAATTCAAAGCATTTACTGTGTTATTATCACTCCTATATCTATTAGCATACAGTATCAGTACTGATTAGTTGTTTGTTATATGATCACTTTAAACAGGCTATTGCAATGCAATATGAGGAAAAACATCACACTTTAGCTAAATGCAAACAACTTATAAGCAAAACACTTCAGAATCAGAAATCAGTATCACAAATACTTCATTAATCCCCCGCAGGGAAACTGTTACAAGTACTTAAAAGCGGGTAATGATTAACGTTACCGACCATTTTTATGTCATGTCAAGAGTTGGATGTCAACGCCACTCAACTCAAACAAGTGTGACAAGCAATTCACTAATCTTTTCAAATATTCAGTTACAAAGCTAGTAGCAAGCTAAACTAACATTACATAGCTAATGCTGAGCTAAACATGTTTGCTAACCGTCCATGCGTTAATGTGACTGACCTCTCCGGGTGACTTTTCAAGTGCCTGATGAAATCCGACGTTGTTGCGCCAGCATCCTTGATTTTGATATTGCAGACTTTGCAGTGTGCGCTCCTTTTGTTGGTGCCGCCGGCGTTTTGTTCGAAGTGTTTGTAGTTGAACCTAATTACAAGCGGTACAGCCGCAGGTGTGCCGCCGGTCGCCATTGTGTTACTACGAGGTAGTAACAGAGGCGCGCACGTCTGCGTAATGAGCCCGGCTAAAATAACTGGATGGCCTACCTGCCTGTCAGCCTTCCACCTGGGCACAAACTGATCTCGTGCCCTCATTGGTCATGTGCACGTTCGTGTGTGTTGGAGGAGGCGGGCTCTATAAGGAAGTAGCAGCCTCTAGCAGATTATCTCCGGTTGTGTATTTTCAAATTCTAGCGATCTCGAGCCGGTTTCTCTCAAATGTACCTACCCCACCTTTAATACGCCAAAAATAGAAAACACAATGATTGTTCACGAGTCCCAACACACGAGTCCAAGTCGAGTCTGAAGTCTTTTGGTCACGAGTCCAAGTCAAGTCTGAAGTCTCTGTGTGTGCGACTTAAGTGCGACTCGAGTCCGAGTCGCAGACTCGAGTCCCCATCTCTGCCTCATTCCTAAACTTCTAACAGATA
Organism: Pseudochaenichthys georgianus; assembly: GCF_902827115.2. Classification (NCBI taxonomy): domain Eukaryota; kingdom Metazoa; phylum Chordata; class Actinopteri; order Perciformes; family Channichthyidae; genus Pseudochaenichthys; species Pseudochaenichthys georgianus. The sequence goes on along the minus strand of NC_047518.2, from coordinate 36,176,894 downwards.
CAACATAAACCGATCCTTCAGCCTCATATGAGCTCTCAGACACGTTCAACATTAACCTGTCATCGCTGTCTGAGCTTGCTGCTGTGTGCGCCGTCGTGCGTTTACATCTGACTGTATATATATATATATATATAAAGGTTTACATGCAGATGCTGGGATCCTGGACGGTGCAGTATGGTGGCAAATCTCTGTCATAAATCGCGAGGGCATATGAGATCCACGCGAGCACAAGTCAAGCAGCCGCGGACGTATATTATTTTCGCGAGCACTAAAACGGCACTCGCGCGAGAGCAATATTGAAGCCTGAAGGGGAGAAACATGCCTTGAGCATGTGCAGCATCTACATGAGCTCTCCTTGGTCTCCTGCGCTCTCGCGAGCAATTCCTGCTCTTCTGCTCGTGAAACTCTGGCCTGCTCTCGCGCGCGGAGAAATGTTAGGAAGTGGGCGTACCGTGTCCCAGTAACGCCAAATCTAATTGGTTACACCCCTCCTCTTTTATGATTGGCCGTTGTCTGGATTCAAACCAACAAGTACTGTTTGTCCCTCTCCAAACGTGATGAAATATGGCTGTGGAAACGTCTCACGTAAGTTACTTTACGAATGATTGTTTTAATTAAAGGCATGGTTTTGTATTCTGTGGTTATTCCACAAGAGCCGTCGTTACTTATAAATGGATTGAGTTTTTTAGATAATACATTTTTACATATTTTTCAAAAGTATTCAAACTATTCTATTATAAAGATAAGAACCAATTACCTTTTCGATCTTGACATATGATAATATAAAATGTAGCTTTCAAAAACTGAATTTGGAATTAATCATTTTGATTACTTTAGCAAAATATTTTATTCACAAATGTCGCTTTTTCAAAATGTCCCCAGTTTTTATTGCCTTTCTCAAATAAATAATACTATACAAAAAGGATAAAATGATGCAAATGTAAAAAAAAAAGTTTCTTGGCACTTTAATTTCTGAATGACCACTTTTTTTTATGTTCAAATGCCCTAAGCTTATTTTTTGGAATGTTTATGATGAACATTGATGTTTATGTGCCTTATTCTGTATTTGACATAATTGTTTCAATAAAGATTTACCACATTTCTTAATAAATATAAAATAGTGAATAGATAATTGTGGTATAGCGTCATAACTGAATTAACAAACTCTGACCAGAAGGAAATATTAGCTCCATCTGAAAAAAGGACTGTTACACCTTAGTTAGGGTTTACAAACACATATATTCAAGGAGTCTTACTCAAGTATTAATTTAGTTAATTAAAGTGTACTTTATTTTTCTTCACAGCATATTCTGAAACGGCAGATCCTGGAGAGACTCCTGTCGAAGTTTGAGCTTGCACTCATTCGAGCACCACTTGACCTGGATTTCCTGGAGTTTGCATGTCGCCAGGAGCTGTACCTCCTGCAAGCACTTTCAAGACATGTTGACATACCGCAAGGAATAATCCAAGCTCTTCAAGAGCTGTTTGGACTACTTAGGCAATATTTAGATTCAGAAGCCCCAAATACAGCAGTGGGATCAGTTATTGGTCTAAGAGGACGTCCTAAGTTTGAAATTGAGAGGCAGCAGTTGGTTGAGATGTTGGGGACAAACCTATCGGTGCCTTGCATTGCAAAAGTGCTAGGTGTTTCTTCCAGTACAATCTTTAGAAGGATGAGAGAGTTTGGCTTATCCGTTTCAGAACTTTATAGCTCCATCAGTGATGAGGAGTTGGATAACGTGGTCATATCTATCAAGAATGACATGCCCACTGCTGGATACCGAATGGTCAAAGGACGGTTGTTATCTATTGGTCTACGTGTACAATGGACAAGAATGGCTGCCTCAATGCATCGAGTGGATTCCATAGGCATCCTCTCCAGACTGGCTAGTCTGGGCTGTGTTGTGAGGAGAACATATTCAGTGCGAGGGCCTCTCTCACTTGTGCACGTGGATACCAACCACAAATTGATACGGTTGTGGTATTTATATTTCGCTAAGTGATTCAAAAATAATCTCATTGTAATGTCCCAGTTTTGGAGAATCAGTGTTTCAATTCCAGAGTGCTATAACAGTTTGTTCTTTGGTTTTTCCAGTTACAACATTGTCTTATTTGGTGGAGTGGACGGGTATTCGAGAAAGGTAAGACTGCATTTTACTTCAGTAGACACACATTAAACAAACATGTATTTTTTGTACGGGTTTACTGCTAGCTACTTAAAACCACAAGAGGTCCCAACGCTGTGTCCTGACTTTGCTTAAGGAATTTGGTCCAAATGGAGAAAGTGTATGGACTAAAAAGGAAGCAGCAAAGTCAAAGTAGATGTAAAGGAGATTTTGTGCATTGCCTATTTTTGTTGCACAATTATGAGTCAGTATACTGTATGTCAGTAGTGTTTGCTTATTTCTATTGCAACAGGAATTCTTTAATTCACAGTTTAACAGAATGTTGCCTAGCTATTGTGTGTAATTGCCCTATTCTTAAATATTCTCTGCTTTTCTGCAGGTAATGTACTTGGGTGCTTCGACCAACAACCGTGCGTCAACAGCCTATGGCTTCTTCCTAGAGGCAACACAAAGACATGGAGTGCCTTTAAGGTGAATTCACAGAAAAAAAGCACACTCTTTGCACACTAGATCAATACTGTGACACTTTTGGATGAGTATTTTCTTTGACAGTCCTTTGGTCAACTGTGTACATTTCAGGGTCAGAGGAGACCAAGGTGTAGAAAACGTACAGATAGCGAGATTCATGTTTTCGGTTCGCGGCACCGACCGTGGAAGCTTCATCTCTGGTAAAAGTGTTCATAACCAGAGGTAAATTGCAGCATATCTAGCAACTAAATTAGTGAGGTGGAATTATCTGATGTGTAGACCAAGCACCTTGCACTTAACCTATGCTAGGCCAGCATGAAAATAGATTACTTGAACTGGTTTTCCCTAAACCATGTATTTTCATCCATAGGATTGAGCGTCTTTGGCGTGATGTACGAGTCATAGTCACCAACAAGTACTCTGCGATACTGCTCTGCCTCGAAGAGGATGGTCTGCTCGACATCTCATCAACAGACGACCTCTTCTGTGTGCACTACATTATTCTTCCCCGACTTCAGATGGACTTGGGGATTTTTACAGAAGGCTGGAACCATCATCCACTCAGCAGTGAACGGAACCAATGTCCAGAGCAGTTATGGCAACTTGGACTGATGCAGACAAACATTGATCAGCCGGAGAGCCCAGAGGTATTGATCTTGTTTCAATATTAACCTCTCATTGTTAGAAGCCTGAGTTACCTTTATTGGATTGTCATTGAAGATAGTAATTACTTACCATTTACTTTGTGTAATATACATTGTCAAAAGATTACTTTTTTCCATGACAATTTTATTCAGTTTGTCTTATTTTAACTGTGTAAAAATAACACACACACTATTACTTGATTTCATTGTTCCACTTTGTTTATAAGACATACATTTATTTCACCTAAGTGTTCAAAACCTCTGTTATGGTTATTAGGAGCCAGATGTTGACTGGGAAATTGCTGCTGACCACGATGGAGAAGAAGAGGATGCAGGGATTGTCGTCCCCGAATTTGACTGCCCTTTGAGTCCAGAAGACATAACTGAACTTGAATCAGTATTTCAGCAAATTGACCCAAACACTCCGGTCAAGGAACTGTACTTACTCTGCCGTGAGTATGTAGCTGAAAGATGTGGCTCTTAAGAAATACAGCTCCCTTGAATGACACAGATGAGGGTAAACATAGCCTTAAGCCTCATAGTAGGAATATAATGGGGAAACAGTTTAAGTTAGTAACGTGTATTATATGTGTATTACAGTGACTATAAGAGGTGGAAGAAGTACTTAACTAAAAGTAGAAATACCAAAATGTAACAATACTCTGTTCCAAGTAAAAATCCTGTGTTCAAAGTGTTACTTAAGTAAAGGTACCAAGAGTAAAATAAGTCATGATGCCGATTTCAGGATAGAGTAAAGTTACTTGGCACAACTGGTGACTGGGTTTTTATTCCATTAAATTGAAACAGACACAAAACACAGCTCAAAAGTATAATGGTTCCCCAACTTCGCCATTTGTTTAAAAAAACATTTTGACTGGAACAGTACGTGATGTCACTTGAACGTTTGACTGTACAGTAACATTCTCATCTTGAACAAATGAAAACCTTGTCAAATAAAGTGCAATAAAGACTGTTTTAACAGAAAACATTGATTCTCTGAACCTTATGAACGACTAAATTCCCTGCTACTCATAACAGCCTGTGTTATGAGTAGCAGGAACTCCGGATATGAGCCGAGGTGCCTTGTCGGAAAGGTAATGGAGTTGGAGCACGCATTTACCACTGGAAAGCATACAGTGTGTGTACCATAGCGCACGCTGCAATCATGGTCGAATTCAATTAGGATTTGAAATCTCTCTCTCTCTGTTGAGGTGATGGGGACATGTGCCTGCCCAGTAAGCCATTGAAGGAAGCAACCAACAGTGATCTTGTATTTTTCCTTCATCTCCTCTTCATCTCTCGCCGGTTCACCTGTAGACTCCGTCTCTCTTGAGTCTCCATCACCAAGATCACTCTCTGTTATCTTCGCAGGGGTCCCCCTCTCTTCAACCACGAAGCTCTTTTCTTCCTCTTAAAACAAGTTGAAAATTAATACAAAGAAATGCATATTTTCACCTAAGCAATGTCAATAAATATGGCTATTGTTTTTAAATTGTTTTTTATGTGGATATTTTGAAGAAGAAAACCTCACTAGCCAGTCCTGTTTTAGTTATCATTGTTTCATCGCAACTATCATGATGCAAAGTTGTGTTTAAACTGAGACATGTAAACATGAATAAAACGGGTATACAAAGCTGTCATTGAGTTGCCTGTCGAAATCGGGGGTACAATTCAATAACAAATAAGTTTATAAAATGTCAGGGCAGTAGTATCACCTTCATCTTCAATGTTTTGGATGAAGTCTTGCAAAAAGTTTATAATCCTCGATTCCCCTTTATTTGAGAAAGGCAATAAAAACTGGGGACATTTTGAAAAAGCGACATTTGTGAATAAAATATTTTGCTAAAGTAATCAAAATGATTAATTCCAAATTCAGTTTTTGAAAGCTACATTTTATATTATCATATGTCAAGATCGAAAAGGTAATTGGTTCTTATCTTTATAATAGAATAGTTTGAATACTTTTGAAAAATATGTAAAAATGTATTATCTAAAAAAACTCAATCCATTTATAAGTAACGACGGCTCTTGTGGAATAACCACAGAATACAAAACCATGCCTTTAATTAAAACAATCATTCGTAAAGTAACTTACGTGAGACGTTTCCACAGCCATATTTCATCACGTTTGGAGAGGGACAAACAGTACTTGTTGGTTTGAATCCAGACAACGGCCAATCATAAAAGAGGAGGGGTGTAACCAATTAGATTTGGCGTTACTGGGACACGGTACGCCCACTTCCTAACATTTCTCCGCGCGCGAGAGCAGGCCAGAGTTTCACGAGCAGAAGAGCAGGAATTGCTCGCGAGAGCGCAGGAGACCAAGGAGAGCTCATGTAGATGCTGCACATGCTCAAGGCATGTTTCTCCCCTGCAGGCTTCAATATTGCTCTCACGCGAGTGCCGTTTTAGTGCTCGCGAAAATAATATACGTCCGCGGCTGCTTCACTTGTGCTCGCGTGGATCTCATATGCCCTCGCGATTTATGACAGAGATTTGCCGCCATAGTGCAGCTGGAGCGCTGTGCCCGCAATGACGTCACCCATCATTTGGCGGGACTTGAAGAATCCCCGAAAAGATCCAGAAAATTGTCAACATTGAAGGCAGATTAATGGTTATCAAAGTACAAATATCCAAAATCAGTTCAGTAACGGTTTTCAAGGGAACAATATGTACTCAAATTGATGGGTTTGGATGATGGGGGAAAACCGTGTCACAGGCTCTTTAAGCACCTTAGATTACGACCCATAGCCACATTTTAAAGTGTAGCACCTCTAGTGGTTGCGTAAGAAACAACATGTTCCCGTTTATTCACAAATAACCCTCTCTGGAAAATCCTAAATTGTAGAATAGTTTGGCCATTAAAATGCTTTTTGATTCGATTTCTAGCGAGAAGTGTATATTGTACTTTTATAATCCACGTGCAGTGGATCTGTAGGATCTATAGTTTGATAGATATTACGAAGATGATCTGAGGTCTGTTGGAGCACCACCCAATGGCGGTGGTGGAAGGTTCACCTCTGCTCCGCGCCGTCCTTTGATGACTGATGAGCTGGTCAATTTATAAAAGAAGGAATTCAAAGCACCAGGATAAAGGTTAAACAATAATCTGTTTTAATGGTAAGAGCAACAATACACAATACAGAGCACTCTGCAACAGTACAAGATACAGAGTACTCCGGGCTCAATTCCTACCACCATGTGATAAACGTACCACGACAGCGAGTCAGGAAGAGAGCGCCGACTGTAAGAATGTTACAGTATTTAAACACATTCTGTGGGAGGGGTTGTTGCGGTTGCTCCTCCCTAGCTATTTGTTATTGGCGATTTCACTTCTGGGCGAGCCCTAGACCGTGAGCTGGTAGTTCTCCATTGGCCAGTTTCACTTCGGGGCGGGACCCTAGGCAATGAGTCAGCAGTTGTTGACTCCGTCTGATTCACTCCCTCTCCTTACAGTGTGTGTGTCTAAATAAGGATGTTCCCTGCCATGCAAACTGCTCCTACTTCGTAATTAAGCACACACATATATTTAAGCCAACTACTCCAAAATGTTGTGGCAATTTAGCACAGGCCTCCTCTGAACTTCCTCTAACCTCAAAGTCAGCTCACTTAACAGGAATACATCTATTGATAATTCAGAACGACCATTATCCCATGGCCTCTCTAGGAGTCTTGCAGGATATGAATTATCCAATTAACTAAGTCTGCCCACAAGCACACATACATTTTCCCCTATGCAGCTACGCACCAACATTTTTATCGTTTCTTAGCTAATGCATGCTGGATATGAACCCACTAACTAACAAGACTTTAACTGCATTATGTCTGAGGAAACCCTGGAGTTCCTCTGACCTCTTACCAATTCACTTAACATGGGTACATCTGCTGTTAATTTGCAAAGACCATTGATAATTAGCAAAGAAACTCCCGGGCCTTTTCTACTGACTTTCTGAAAAATACTCATCCACGAGTAATCATTTTACTCATGGCAGAAATCACAGGTTGTACTGTACCTCACCTACTCACAAATAGCCAAAAAACCACCTTTTGATTATAACACAAAAGTGGAAGAAAGACCATTTGCGCTAATCTACTTCTACTAAAAATGGGACATCATTATAGGAATATTAATATAAAAAACCTCTCTATATTTTAGAGGAAAAAATTGACTCGTCCATTCAAGTTTAACATATGAATATATAAAAACACACATATATTAGTTATAACATAATTCAACACACTTCTTATATATCAGGTGACATTAAAAATGAATATACCAGAAATACACTGTATTAAACTTTCTGCTATAACAGGTTATGTTAATACTTCAGGTCTCGTTAGGATAACGTGTATGCAGCTTCCATGTAAAGTTAGCGTGGGTGAAAACAGTTTTTCCGGTCTCGAAGTTTTCATAATAAAACCGGATATATTCCCCTCACTGTCAAATGATTACACAGTGATATCTGCTTTACTCATCCACTAAAAAACATCAGTTTATCCTTGTTAATTACACAATATTGATTGGTTTAAATTGTGTACAATGCTTTTGTGATTTTAACCTTCGATTCAGAGAAACAAATAGTTTTTTAGGAGTTTAGACACGACAGTTTCCGAAGACACTACACTACCCAGAATCCCCAGCTATCGTTTGGGACTACAACATCCGCCTTGCTTTACAAACCCCGTGATTAGTCATCAAGCCCTGTGATTAGATGTTGGAGTGCCAGTGCGACAAGGTTACGCTGAGCGTCAACAGCTCTTTGAAATGGAATGGAACCACGGCAGACTTTCCAAAACTGGAATTGGAGGGGTCCAGCCCCCGGGTCCAGCCCATACATCCATGGTCCAGAACTACACATGCTGGCTATTGTGTGTTTCGCAACATTATATGGCACGTCTCTTTATAAGACGTTTTCGTATTTCCCACAATTAGAAGTTGCCAGTATTAAACTGTGTACACCCTGGAGGTTTAGGGGATACGAAACACAGTGGTGTTATCAAATTTAAAACATATAATTAATAAATTGGTGAAATAATATACCACGACATAAGGTCAGAAGAGCTTTATTTAACAGCTGGTCTCATGTCTGTGACCCCTCCTGTTGTTCATTGATAAGCCTGAAACATGCACTTGTCAAGGTTCAGATGCAAATCTTGCAAATATGGCAGTAGCCATCAATCATCTTAAGATAAGATAAGATATACTTTATTGATCCCAAGTTGGAAAATGTTTTTGTTACAGCAGCATACTACTTTGATCTACTCCACTACAATTCAGAGGTTAACCTGGTATTTTTACTCCATTACATGTATTTTAGTTACTTTGCAGTTTGTGATTAATGATGTTAAATATAAACAACCCTTAAATCAGACTTTAGTTACACCTGACTCAAATTCAGGGAAGGTGATTGTCAAGTGCCAAAATAAACTATGCAATATATTGGACGTTAAGTACTTTGTCAGACTTCATATTTATCTGTTGATAACCCCAACTTAAAGTCATCTTTAATGTTTAAATAAAGCCTTATTAGTTTGTCTGTTTTGCACATCCTCCTGTTCATATCTTTGGACGTCCTGCACTAAACTGTTTTATTGTAGAGATCACTACAGTATCTTCTTGATATTTTCAATGTTGTATGTAGGCTACTCTTAATATTGAAATGTTGTCATCAAATAAAACGTATTCAACAACAAAATTCAATAATGTGCTTTAACCACTAGGCGGCGCGGGTTAAAAAACCAGTGGTGTAGTTAATAAAACATAATAATATCAAACATATGACTTAACTTTATTGTGAAATTAAAACAGAACGGTAAAGGAAAATACAGTTTCAGTCTCTCGATTTGAAGCTCATGCATTGTACCATGAACCTGTAACAGTCAACTGCATGAGGAGTTGGAAAGGTAATTAATTAATTAATTAAAATGTCGAACTCGGACTTCATTTTAAGGACATTTCGGCCAGGGATTTAGAGCTATATTTGTTTAACCACCGGATTGGCAAAACAGGAGAGTGTGTGCACCATTCTGCCTTGATCTATGTATTCATGTCTGTGACACTCACAGTATCTGCTGCCCACAGCTGTTTAGGAAAACCTCCTTCACTTCATGAAATCTCTGCAGCAGCGGGAGGGTTAACTCAGCCTCTGAGAAGAGGAGTGTGGAGTGCCTACACGCACCGCCTTCACTGTGTATACCTTCAGAATCATTAGAAAGGTTAAGAGCGACCGCAGGCTGATGTGTTTTAACCACACAAACACACACACACACACACACACGATTTAAACGCAGACTTCTGTTCCTCCATGTTTCGTTGTTATCGTTTCACTTAGCGGACCCGCCCCTTTTTTTTAAAAAACGCTCACTTTTTTGGTCCATCTGCAGCGGTAATAGCAGCGCCATATAGATGGAACAGTTACGACAACGGAAGTACAAAAACGGTTATCGTCACGTGGTTCATGTGACGAGGATCGTTCCCCGGAAGTTCATGGCGGGCAATGTGAATGCATTGATAACAGGAGATAGAACTACGATTTTTGGTAATTATTAGTGAATAAAGGTTTTGATTTGCAATATTTATACAACAAATCGATATGTGTATGTATTTACATCAATATGTTTTAAAAAATAAAATCGAATTTGCTAATATTAAGTGATAATATTAGGATTAGTGTGAACAACTAGTTTACATGTTAGGCTAACAGTGCCTTGTTAAAGAGCCTGTTGCTGTTTATTTATAGCTTTGAATTCTTTAAAACCAATATTATCTTCTTAAACTTGTATGGTAGTCAGGAGCACCACTTTCTAATGTTTATTGATATATTTAGAGGGAGGGGATCTAAAGTAATGCTTTAAAATTCAGATTAGATTAATTTCTACCACTTTCTTAAATTCATGGTAGTTTGAGTAATCCCATGGTAATTGAGGACACAAGTTATCTAAATGACTAATGTCATCTTTATGGCTTTCAGAAAGGACAGGAGACCGACGGGTGACTATCAAAGGACTAGCAGCAGCAGCAGCAGCAGCAGCAGCAGCAGCAGCAGCAGCAGCATGATGATGATGATGATGATGTTAAATTTGTTGTTTTAGGAACATCCATTGCAAATACATGGAGTTCAATAAACATTGAATAGCATATCATGCAGTTTGTCGGTGCCTTTTCCTCCGTGTTGTCCTGGTTTTCTGTGCTGCCTCCAAGTCGCCACCATGGTTTGCTGTGCTGCCTGGGGATGCTCAAATCGCTCCGAGAAAGGAGTACGAATGTACGGCTTCCCCACTGACACAGAGCGGAGGAAGCAGGAGCAATTTCACGACCAACAGCAACAAAATATGTGATGTAATTATATACAAACACTGCATTTGCACTTTTTCACAAAACGAAAACCACACCATTGGGAAAGCTTAATGTTTTGTTTAATACAAAAAAACAGGGAAAGGCTTGAAAAACACAGAGTTGAGACTCAGGGTGCAGGGTGAGGGTCTCAGTGCAGGTATTCAGGCTCCATTGAATCCCCCTGTGGTTCTTGTGCTGAAAGAGGGAGTAACAGACAGGAGAAAGGGTTATACACACATAGCACACCTATTGGATGGGAAATTGCCTTGGGGAGATAAGGTGTGGTCTCTGTTCCCAACTGAAGTTATGGAACTTTATTATTTGTGAGTTTAACAAAGTATGACAAATGGCATCAGTAACAGATGTGATATGAATTTCTATAAAGTTGTCTCACATTCTTGGTCATATTTTATATACAGTATGTAATGAGTATAACATGTCCAGTAAGTATAAAGTGTTTCCTAATACTGTGTATTCAACCACTATGGAATATGTATGTGGGCAGACAAAACTGAGTTGTTCGGTGTGTGAAGTAACCTCAAGTCACTCGTTTGTCAAGACAAAAAATTGCAAGACTAGGCTGAGAGCAGAGGCTATACCCACCATCTCCGTGCATCGCCCTGTGGTCAAAAAGAGAAGGGCCCCTGTATCTACAAAGCCCATAGCTCATGATCACAGCGATAGTGTGAAAGGTGACACAGGTATAATAAGTATGAACTCTTAGTAACAAAAGTAATATTTCTTATTTTTAAGTGGTATAATATTTTAAACGTTCGAACATTTACAGTGCCATGTCTTCTACTTACATTAGTCTCAAAGATTGAGGGAAGAAGGGAAGGGATCACTGCCCTCCACCTGCCAGCACCCAGCCAGAGGAGCGCAAACAACAAAAACAAGCAAGGTGTCCCGTCATGTACCTGGAAGTTTGGGTTGGCAAAATGGAGTAAGAGAGGGACTTGAAAAACCTTGGTGGCTCTCTACTCATGTTGTTACAGTTGTCTTGGTTACAGCTCTCAAGTTTTTTTTTGTGCCATTTCCACATCTTTAGAAAATATGAAAAAATTGAAGTGAAATCAACCTCTTCTCTGGAGAACACACTTTGATTTCTCTGTTTTGTGAGTTTGCAGTCTTGCAGTTTTGCTCCTCCACCTGTAACATCACTGCCCATCCACCTGCCATACAGTAGGTTACTAACAAGATTACTTATATAATACAGTGATAGAATACATGTTTAGTATGCTTACTTATATAAAACAGTAGTATTAAACTTACCTTGTGTTTTCACTCTCACTTAAGTCCCTCTCCCTTTGCCATCAATCCAAAATCAGCTGGGCTGCAACATTATACAGACAGGTAATAATCAACATAATCACAAGGACATAATATGGCTCTGCTAAAAACACTCACTCTTACACGCACCAAAGTTATATTTATCTAATATTTAACTCCCTCCACCCCCGCATACAATCCCGTTTAGAAGCCCCTCTTCTCTAATTCAACAACGTTAGACGAAATGACATTAAGAGAACGGAATTTACAATTAAAAGGCTGTTCAACGTGTGTTGCTAACTTGCTTCGGTATGCTAGCTTAATCTGTTATCTGTAAACGTTCCCTACATCTACTAATTTAGGGATAATCCACTGACATCCTTTAATACACATGTTAATTTGAATCAGATGTACTGATAATATCCGCAATATAAATCTTTAAACTTCTTCTTACCTTTAAAAGTCCGTCACGAACGGTCTATTATGCTGCAACTATATGGCTCTTCTAGCCTTGGCGCTAACTTCCGGGGAACGATTGAGAGGCTCCACGATCCGCCATTGCTGTAAAAAAGTGGTCCATTGGAGTGAATGGAGATGTCGTAACTCTTCTATTATATGGCTCTGGGTAATAGGTGTTGTGCGCTGTGAGGATTCGGCTGTACCTTAATGAATATTAAATGTTCATTTGATCATTGGTTTTATTATGAAAACGTTGAGACCGGAAATACTGTTTTCAACCCGTAACTTTACATGGAGGCTGCCGCATACCTCAAATCATCTTCGTAGGCTAATATCTATCAAACTATAGATCCTACATATCGACTGGACGTGGATTCTAAAAGTACAAAATACACTTCTCGCTAGAAATCTAATCAAAAAGGGTTTTAATGGCCAAACTATCCTACAATTTAGGATTTTACAGAGAGGGTTATTTGTGAATAAACGACCATCTGTAACGTGTGCATTCAACGGGAGCAGGACGTATTAACCGCTTGAACAAACGACATATTTGGTCGTAATAATTGGACCTGAACAATCGGCATATTTGGTCGTATGAGTTGGAGGACTTGTTGGGAAATCGTGTTGGTGAACACAAATCAATAGATTAAATGTCGTGACTATAACACGAAATGCCGTGAGACTGGGTTGGTACTTTACTTGAGTATTTCAATTTGTTGCTACTTTATACCTCTACCCCAATACAATTCAGAGGTTAATAGTGTACTTTTACTCCACTCCATGTATTTAATACCTTTAGCTACTTTACAGGTTTTGATTAATAATGCGAAATATAATCAACACTAAAATAAGACCATAGTTACACCTGGAGTTACATTCACAAGCTACCCTGCAACATGCAAAGTCATTAAAAGTATAGCTGCACCTTTACCAGCTTATATAAAACATTGATGCATCAATAATTATAATTAAAACATATAATACATATTATTCTGAAATGAGCCAAACTGCATAATGAGTCATTTTACTTGTGGTACTTTAACTATATGTTGATGGTAATACGTTTGTACTTTTACTTGAGTAACTTTTACAATGTAGGGCGTTTACTTGTAGCTGAGTATCCCTACAATCTTGTAGTTCTACTATTACTTAAGTACAAGATCCAAGTACTTCTCCTACCTCTGCTAATCGGGCTGTAGGGCCAGCAACACTGGTGCAGATAATTCAACCAGGAGCTGCTCCAACAACTCCTCTAATTGTCTGAGGAAAAAGATGAATGGGACTTTTAATTATTAAACCCCAGGCTGGATATTTCTGTACTGTTATATCTAGTATCTGTCTGGTAGGCAGACAGTCTTTGCAAAAATATGCTTAATTCTCTATTAGACCAGGACTTTGTAACAAGAGAATTTGACAGTAGAAAAAGCACAGGTGTCTATACAAATATTTACAGATAAATGGGTCAGTTTCAGTGTATTGTCCATGCTGGCTCACTGTCATGACTTACTGCAACAGCGTTAATGTTATTAGGAACAGCTGGGCATTTTTTACTATGATAATTCATAATGTCTGCTGTGAAAAAGGCTCATGAATATTATTTGTACTTACTTGGCTTCCATTTATTTTATTTATGGCTCCTCATATGGCAATAGGCCTAGGATTCCCTTTATTCGACATACTGTACAAAGGGAGAGACATGAGTTAAAGAAGACGTATTGTATTTGTAATTTTTTTATTTGACAACACAGTTGGTAGCTGCATACGGCTGCTCTGCATTTGTTGACTATTTATACAGTTTGTTTCAGTCATAAATGAATTTTTAATTTTGAATCATCTGTTGTGGTTGTAGTTGATTAAATGTTCTGACTTATAAATAGTATAACCTATAAATAACACATTTAAAGACTGATACATGTTACCCATGGTAATGCTAAAATAGGGATGTAAATGATTGCCTTCTCAATAATAAATGTTTTGTTTAGTCTAACAACAGTCCAAAACTCCCCCTCCCCCTCAGTCCACACCCCCCTGCTGAGAGGCTAATATCATCCTCTCTGCTTCCCAAGTCTCCTCTCCCCATGTGGCCTCAAATGATCCAGCTACACAATGACATTAATCCAATACGAGGAATGACTGCTTATTTTTCTCTCATAAACACAGCCATTACACACTTTTTGTGATTTGCACTTTAATATCATTACTATACTGTAATAATAGTAATAATCCTTATATTTATTATAGCGCTTTATGAAAGACTCTCAAAGCGCTTTACAAATACACATCACACATACAGATCATACATGCAATGGTCATCTACTGTGGACAATACCCACAGGAGCAAATTCGGGTGAAGTGTCTTGCCCAAGGACACAACGTCCTGACGCAGTGGGGCGGGAGCGGGTTTCGAATTGGAGTTCCCCAACGCCCCCTTGATCTGATGATCAAACGCACAGACCACTGCGCCACCCGTCCCTATAAGACCTAAGTGCTGTAAGTGCTGATTTGTAATATCTTCACCATTTTCATTTTAGTAGTTTTATTTTATTTAGAAATGTTACAAGGGGGTGTTTGGTTTAACACAGCACATATGCACCAGACCATATTTGATTAGTGAATAGTTCAATGCAATATGATAATTCATCTTAGTGACAGAGCTTAATAATTATCTGTGGAATGCATAACAACTAGCCTATATTCAGGAAAATGTATGTACTGCCTTGGTCAAAAGAAAAGGAAGAATTTGCATGAAGCCAAACGTCTGAATGCTGTAGTTTCAAATGCAGCATTCATGTAAACATTTGTTTAAACACATCAGGCTGACTATAGCAGAAAATGCAGCCGTGAGAATGTGGAGTCAGCAGATAAAAAAAGCAGGTTTTACTTGGGTCAAAGTGTGCTATCCAGAAAACATAACTAAACAATGCAACAGATTTGTTATTATTTATTTAAATAAATACAAGAAGTCTTGATCTGCAGACTGCCTGCATTTGCATATTAAGTGTGACTTTTTAATCTGCATTTCAAATTATTTATCTGGAAAGCTTATAGCAAAATTGAGAACAAGTCTGAGTCGAGAGACAGGAGAGACGAAGAGAGACGGCGATTGAAGAAAAGTGAAACAAATATTGAGAATTGAGAGATAGTTAGATATATTTAGAGTATTGAAGATATAACTAATATTTTTATAATGATGAAGAGAACTCTGAACGGGAGTTAAGCTATAAGCTTGTTTTTGTTACATGGAGGAGGAGAATACCGTTCATTAAAAACCCATATGGATACACCTGCTATTTGTATATACTGTAGGTTCATGCTACCTCAATCAAACTTTCACTTATATATATCATAGTGACATCCCAGGTATATATTTCCAGTTTTGTCCAAAATGTTTTGTTGTGCATGTTTGTGTTATTTATAGTACAAATAATATCATTTTCAAAATCAGTTTTTACGTTTTTTGTGCGGTTTTGGCTCCAAAATGTTATAGTATGTCAAAATGTAAAAAATAACTATCAGTTTATATAGGTGGGGTTACCTTAAAAAAATAGATACAAACATTGACATGCTAAACATTTCTTAATGGGATTTAGTAAGACAAATCAAAAGTATGCGAAAACAGCCAAATTAGCCCAGGACTCTAAAGGGTTAAAAAGCTTTTTTGAATATGTCATTATATATTTGTAGAATCTCTTTTTTTTGTCTCCTTAATAGTTTGCTGTCTAGCCTCAACGGCATGCTCAGGCCACCGTCCCCGTTGTTGAAATGTTACCAATCGGCCGCTGTCATTTACCACAACTCAGTCTCCCAGCCCGTAGACATGCAACAGATCAAAGGTACTCTACCATCAGTGTCTCCAGCCTACCAGATGGCTGCTGGGCTTCAGTCTCCCGACATTCATCAGTGTCTTGCAGTCAGATGCTCCCGCAGCAGAGTTCTGACCCGGGGACTGGTCCAGCAGACGAGTCTCTCTCGCTCTTCCATTGGGGCTGCGAGGGCTTGGTCTAATGATGCCGCCAAATTAGGTACCGTCGCCTGGGAGCATTTGGAAATGTGGACAATGTGGCCTAGCTTTCCCATACAGCTCTCCAACTAAGCTGCCCCTAGTTGGTGCGGCGAATGCATTTCACGGACAGGATGAAATGCGTGACCTGATATTCTATCCCTGTATCCAAGTACTTCTAAGGATTGCCTCGACAAACCCCATTAAGCAATTATACCTTGTGCTCTATAAGCTGTTGCATCAGTCTATAACACCCCCTGTTATCATCATGTTGACTCATAGGTGTGAAGTACAACAAAATATAATAGCATCCTTATGGCCTTGCTGGTGTGTTCAGCGTCATGGAATCTTCTTCACCACCTCTGTCCACAAAAGGGAAAAGCATCGTTCCACTAAGTGTTTTTCTCTGACTCCCCGGGGTGATAAAGTGCACTTTGAAGCCACCCATAGAGAATTGTCCCTAAAACACCCAGCAATTTACAACTGTAGCTTTGATAACCCAGCTTTTTTCCCCTCAACCTGTAAAGTATTTTCTAATGGACCCAACATCACTACATTTGAAACCCACAGGCCCCACGGCACCTCCAAATGAGCCTTGTGCAACACTGCAGAAGGAAATAAATGTCACAAAAATGTAATTCCGGCACTCAAGTAAAGGGCTCTCCTGGCTCCCAATCTCAATACCTACTGGAATGTTATTTGTAGGGTTGCAATTTCATAAAAGTTACACATTAAATTCTAGTTCTGTTAGTTGTGCTTCAGTGGTCTGGCCAAATTGGTTGCTTTGCCATGTAGCTTAATACCATATTCCCCTTTGCTTTTTATTGGTACACATGACCATGGATGAACAGACAAAGTACTCCAAGTCTCCATAAGAGGGCATATCATCACCTTTAAAATTATTTGGATAATCGATCAAGTAATTACATCATTTTTGATTATATACTTAATCAAAGAATCACTGTAATTATGATAGAAACACAGCAGGCCTGGTCACCTTAAAATAAACATTTACTTTTTGAATGTTTTAATCGGATGTTTGTTTATTTTACTTTACAATTGAAGGACACATATTTAGCATGATGGTTAGCATTAGTGTTGTCAAATGAAATTACCGACATTTTGACTTTGATAACAGCTTTAGTAGCATGATAATCTATACCGAAAGAGAGGTTATTTGAAACCAAACGATTCTCATTCTGTCATTTAGAGTAGCCATAGCTAAATACTACCTCTTTATATACAAATTAGTGCCACCAGATAAATGATTGCCACATTGCCACTATCAGAGGCCTCACTTACCACACCAAGGATTTCCTTCTATAGCAGGTGCAGTAGCAGCTTTCTATCTCTCCTCATATAATTAGGAAACAGCTTACCCTGATACTGATAATGCCAGTGCCAAGCTAATCTATAATTATCAACCAGGCAGGGTGTGCTGCTTGTACACTCAAAAATGCAGGAACCATTATTTATTTTGTATTACCCAAAGCATCAAATAAGCTAAACAGAGGGAGATAAAGAGGAGATATGTATTTGGATCAAATTGATTTCATTCTTTTGTATGAATATCAAGAATTCATTCTTTCCTGTTTTCCCCTCACTCCCCATGGTAGCGTGTATTCATTGGGACTGCTGTTCCGACCAGATAAACAGTTTTTTGTTGTTTATGGCAATTATTGCCTGAAGATTGTTTTGAATGTGACTTGACTGTCAATGAGCAGGCTGTCAGGAGGGAGATGTGATGAGAGGGAATTTAGACCAACAAGCAGAGTGCTTTCAGCTCTAGGGAACATCTGCCATAGATATGGCTGCTATGTTTTATACAATGTAGAAATATACATGCTGTTTTATTGCCCCATTACTATTATCAGTTGGAGGGAGGTAATCTTTACAGTATAACTCGTCTTCTAAGAGCACAATGTGAGATGCTTTAGAACATATTATTGGTGCTCATGAGTGGTGATAACAGTTAAAAAGCTGCTTGTGTAAGCAGACAGAAAGGACCTTTAGAACAATATTGAAATGAACTTAATTACCTAACTGGAATATATATCGAAATGTAAAGTTAAAGGTGGGGTAGGTAAGTTTGAGAAACCGGCTCGAGATACACTTTTTGTTATATTCCATGGAATGCTCTTAACATCCCGATAGCAATGAATATCTGAAGTGCTTTGACAAAAAATCCATAAAAAGTGTCATCTGTGGAACCCGTAATACTTTAAAAAGTACAACCAATCGGATGCCGCCCTGTCTGTCAGCCTTCCATCTCGTGCACGCACAAATGTATCTCGTGCCCTCATTGGGCGTGCATTGCAGCAGTACTTCAATGACTCGCCAGCAACAGGCGGCCACTTTCACCAGTCTGCTGACGTCATGTGCGTGTTCATATGTGTTGGAGGAGGTGCTCTCTAAGGAAGTCTGAAGGAAGTGGAGGATTCTTTTCGGCTGTGTACTTTCAAATTGTATTCACCTTTAAAAGCTGATAGCACATTGAGCATTTTATTTCCCATTAATGTTACAAGCATGAACAGTCGTTACCCTGGCGTCAAGAGACCATCACTCATAATGGGATTCAGGAATAATGCTTTTTTTTTTTAGCTTGACAGCTTACTCACCATGATCGAACAATGACGACAATATAATTCCACCACACTTTACCACGTGTTCTCTCCATTATGCTTTCAAGTTTCTGAGAATTTGTGAGAGCTGAGTCAGAACATCAGTGTGGATGTAAATACATTAAATGAAAGAACAGGAAACCGCACTAAGATCTCACTTTGCATTAAAAAAATGCCTTGTCATGGGTTCAACATATTTACATAATTGTTTAATTAGCAAGCAAAACTGAAATGTTTGCAACGTAAGCATATGATTTGGCCATTTGGGGGTATCTTAAGGTCTCTGTGGTCATTTAGACAACGGAGAAAAGCCTTTATCTAAATGTATTTCTTTATTCTTTATTTGTTTGTTCTTAACATACCCTTTCAACTTGGGTCACTGATTTTCTGTACACGGGGTTACACTATCATTAGTTATTTTTAAGTAGTTTTCAGTAGTTATCAAACCAGCTTTTGAACATAAGTAATTTTGATACAACTTTACAATAATACCCTTATAAAGGATTCATAAAGGGTTTATAATTAGGTTATGAATTAGGTTGTAAACACTTTATTTATCATTAAGAACCATTTATAAACCAGTTCTAACAGTTTTCATACGTCAACACAGGCTCACTATTTGGCAAGATGACTAAGCCTTACATTGGCTACTTAGCGAGAATCAACTCAGTGAGCAACAGATACTAAGGATGCTGGCTGATGAAGGAGACGAAGTAAGCTAAGTAGCTAATGTAAGGCTTAGCAGTACAGATAAATGTGGACTCACTATTTGGCAAGCAACCGGTCACAGTTGCCCTGTTTATCTCATGTCTTATAAAAGCTTATTCAGGATGTATAAAGTGTTCACAACCTAATTAATAAATTAATTACAAACTATTCGTAAACCCTTTATAAGGCTAGTCTTATTGTAAAGTGGTACCGTAATGTTTCCATTGTGTCATCCATTCAGCATGTACTGTACCGTGTCAGGGCACGCATGCTTTACAAATTATAATAATTGTCCAGATCCTTATTGATTTATCTTGTAATAGGCTTACATTTTAGAATTCAGACAATAGCTATCAGTAAAGTTCAACCTTGCCTTTTGAGAAGTGGCTGTAAAAGTAACTTTTTTATATTTTAGTATAGGTATACTAATAGTTTCATTTCTAAAATGGGATTCAGTCTAAACTCCAGTCAACTATCTGGTATTTTGGCTAACAGTGTGCAGAGGGCAGCTTTTTGCCTTTAAGGTGGGTGATATCTCACGGAAAAGGAAGTTTGGGGCTCTCTGCTGGAACTGCTACCCCCGCGACCCGACCACGGATAAGCGGGAGAAGATGGATGGATGGATATCTCACGTGAAAACTATGAACAGTCTTACTTATATTTTTACTATGAACAGCCCTGTTTTTGTCCCCAAAAGCCTGAAATGACCTTGTTTTGGAGACATCATTAGATAGTAAACTGTTGTTTTCCCTCCCATCAAAGTACTTTTCTGCGGGCTGTATAATAGGACTTCTACAGCGAAAGGGATTGGAAGTGGCGAGCAGGCAACCACAACCTCACCAAGGTCACGAGAGAGACTTTCCCCAGAGGTAGAGCTGGAAGGCGGTGCTGGGTCGTATTTGCATATATTAGCTTCAACATTGTGTATAAAAGGCAGCAGATTGGTTAGCCACTGTCTCATTTTGTAGTACACTGGTGGAAATGATTATGATACATTCACCTTGGTCCAGCTTTATGATTATTATTATTATTAAGCACCATATGGTCCTATCTAAACAGGCTCCATATATTAAACCATTTGTAACTGGACAATCCCAATTAAATGACCAATGAAAATGCAAATGTAGGTCCCTTGATGCTCATGAGGATAAATATGGATTTACATTTCTAAGATATGTCATAGTCCTGGGTAGAAATAACTTAATAAAGATTTCAATGCCTTTTTAAGTGAAGACCAATCTAAAGGGTGCATGCAAGAGTAACATCAAACCGATTGCTGTGTGTTATGCAATTGATGTGAATTTTTAAAACAGTATAGTATAGTATTCGTTTTATTTGTCCCAGGCATTTAAAAAGATAAGACAATACGTCACTGACAACAACATAGACACAGATTAAAACAGACAGACATAAGAAAACCAGATATCTGCAGACATGACAAGGGGCCTCAAGGCCCTCAGCGAGGTTGGGGGTTGCTATAAAGGTCTCTTTCTGTGCTGGGAGATATTAAAAGGCCTCACTTCTATGTATAAACTCTTCTAGCTTTCTGGTATCTCTTCATTCATATGATTGTTGCAGCTATTCATCCCTCCAAGCTATTTAACCTGGCCGGAATAACGCATTAGCTGATTTCCAATCGAGTCACTCTTTAGCCAAATGGAAAGACAGCATGTTTTGCTTTCTCCCTTTACATTTACACTATTAAATGTTCTCATATGGTTAGTCAAAAATACCCTTATTTGAAAATATAAAACTAATCTGACAGAAAATCCTTGGAGTTGCTCCCATGACTTCAGTGGTTAACAGTCATTAATCAAAGCATGTATGACATGACATATTGATAGAGCCTTGTTGTCTTGGTGCTTGTAAAGGGTTTTACATGTTTGACAAACGATCAGCGAAGCGCCTTTAAACAAATTCTTGACACTCAGAAATAATTGGATAAAAAACACATCATTAAATCAGTGTGTTTCCCTGACATTTGTCAACCTGTCAGGACACAGCGAGCGCTGTCTGATATGCATAATGTTGAAGACAGCAAGCCACAAACCAGCATGAGCCAACTCTTCAATCAGATTCAGATTCAAGTTTTATTTCATGATATTGTTTCATTAAACCCATTCAAGAGCATTGGGACTTTTATTTCGGTGTTGTGTGTTATAAAATCTGCAATATTCCTCATGAATCTTATTGAAAAAAGCAGAGGAATATTACTATTAGCTCAAATCATTGGTATGCTTTAAAAATGATTGAGCTGTATGTACCACCGAAGAAGCCTCGAGCCATGTATGAATGTTCAATGTATTATATTAAGTGCAGTACTGATTTATATTCCAACACAATTACTGTTGAAGTGAGTGCAGAATAATTGCTTATTACTTTTTCCTCCATTTTACCCCAATCAGGAAGAACATAATAATGTCACATATAACACTGTGACATTTAATCACAAGGGACACTCAGGGCTATGAATCGGATAAATAGTTACATTTAGTTTTTCCCAAAACACTGCCTGCACACAATCAAACAAGGATTATAGATACAAGGTTTTTTTTTTTACAGGAACCATTGCAATAATTAACTGGATAGAGAAAAGACTTGTTTATATTTAGACACATTTCTCTTTAGGACAATAGAGGCTCAGTCTATTTTCTGGCCTCATTGTCACTGAAATAAATAAATAAAGGGCCGAGGATGGATAAATCATGAGGAAAAAGTCATGTGTCCGGGATCAATTTGTTTGTCAAAACAACACAGATATGCAAGAACTGGTAACTCGGAGTGCTAAGATTAGTCCAACTCTGTCAAAAATAAATGTGCGGAAAGACACACCTACCTAATTAATAATCATAATGCTAAATAGGGTTTGTTAGCTGTGTACATCTAATATTAAAAAAGATTAAAATATATTAGACCACGCCACAGGAAGTGTTTTCCATTGAATACCATTGGCACAGCTTTTAATGTGTAATCTTTAGTTATAGAACATATTTGACTGTATATACCGCTTTGTACTCTTGTCGCCCATAGAGCTGAACCCTCTTCCCTCATTATTTACCGTCCTATGTGGCCTGCTGGTTTTGCTGCTAGTAGAGGAGTGTTTGTGAGGAGCTAACATTATTTCCTCAATCCCTAGCCTCTGGGATGCTCTGGGCTTTGCGGCTGAAATGCCTGGAAGCTGAATGTGAGGCTATAGCACTCACTACTGGTGGCATTTCCCCACAAGCCAGAGGCAGACCACAGGCTTTCCTCAGGGGATTTGCATCAGAATGAATGTGGCAGGCTGGTTTGCAACCCCTGGAAGTGGCAGTGGAACAGAGAAGAAAATGCTGCCATGAAACATCTCGCCTTACACTTTGCAATATATGCCATACAAGTGGGCAGAAATTGATTGTGGTAAGGAAATGGGGGCTCTCATAATGATTCCCTTTTGTTGTGTACCCTCTCTTCCATTCATCTTGCTTTGTTTCTTTCTCCCTCTTTCTTATTTTAACTCATAAACCAAACACTGACAAACAATGGCTTCTTCAAATCCATATTTATTCCCAATTTAAGTGAAAAAAACCTGTTTGTTTTTTAGAATTTGAGCAATGTTTTTCTACTAATTCAGATTCAGATTCCTTTTATTGTCACTTCACAGAGCACAGCGAAATTCCAAGCTTTTCCGATGCTGCAATCACACATAACAGACAGTATAATTGTGATAATACAAGCTAAAACGTTGAATATATAATACATAAAGTGACTATAAATTGGACCTATGATACATTGAACAGTACGCTTACAAAACAATACATTATTACCATACAAATACAAGAACAATACGGTCAAGGCAGTAATATTATTACAACAATTATTTCAAGCCTACACTTCCTGCAAAGCTGATAAAGGCAGTGACAGAGCTGCTGTTGTTGACATTTGGTGAGTCTTTGCTTTAATTCTGTAGGTCTTTTGTAATGACAGTGGCAATATCCCCACCAGAATGCTGACTGGTTGGTGTGTGTCCGCTGAGGGTGGAGTGGCGTGCTATATCACCAGGAGACAGGCCAGAATCGCAGCTGCTGAGCTGCCCAGATTGCATCAGCATGGAGCGGACTAAATCCTATCAGACAAGTCAGTGGAGGGAGAGGAGTCCGCCGTGGCACTGCTGAAGGAAGGGAAAGTGAAAGCTAATGAACAGAAATCAGGTCACAATGGCGCAGAGACAATTTACAACAGATGTGTAGAGGAAAAGTCAGAGGCAGGGGTGATCGATGGGAGGAGGCTTAGAGAAGCTAATGAGAGGTCACCCACTTATTCACTGATGTTGCAATACATTGTAGACCATTATCATTGGTGAACATTAAGTGAATATACTACTACTGTAATGATATATCAAACCACACATCAGGATTCAACATGGATTGCCTGCTGGTCTACGGTGTGAAAATAGATATAAGAAGTTACAATTCTCCCTCAACAATATCAATAAAGTGCAATTCAATTTGGGAGAGCAGGAATCAGTCCATCATTGGTGAGGGCCATTCATTTGAATCCTGTTTTTTTTATGATGGGTAATCAACACAGCAATCATCTCTGTCAATGAGACGGGAGCAGAACCACCCACTAACTGCAGCTGCCAGCACCAACCTGCTCTGCGCGTGCCGATTAAAACCGGACAGGTTAATGAATGGCATTGATCAATTATGTGCCTCTCTCCGCTGAAATAGTGAAATGTTGCTCTTTGCAACCAAAAAAAAGAAAATCGGCAGTGAAAAGGACTACAACGTCATGGGGAGAGATGTCCCTGTGCAGCTCTTCCATGTATTTCATTTTCAGCGGTATTGATTGTAATGTCTCATTGTAGTGTGTGTTCTTTTCCATTATTCTGTATGCTTGTGGAATGTCCCCGATGAGCGATGACTTTGGTCTTGCCAGACAGACTTGGTGAAATTGTTGGATGTCTTTCGAAAATAGTGCTACAATTTAGAGCAATGGTGTCTAAAGACGGACATAAATGTAGGTCCAATTTCACACAATACAATGAGCCTTTTCTACAAACAGTCCAAAAGACTTTACTGATAATCAACAACCATTAAATGTTTGTAATACAGATAGTAAACTGACATTTCTCACTTTGGTAGTCTTGGTTTTGTTTTGGTCAGTGCATGTGTTAGGCTGCTGGTACTCCGGCTCTGCACTTGTATATCAATCTAAAACGTTGCTCCAATTTAGGGCAATGGTTTTTAAAGATGGACATAAATGTGTCAGAAATATAGGTCCAATTTCCCATAATTTCACTGTTTCTATGAACCTTTTCTACAAACAGTCCAAAATACTTTACTGATAATCAAAAACCATGAAATGTTTGTAATACAGATAGTTAACCCACATTTCTTACTTTGGTTGGTTCTGTTTTGGTCAGTGCATGTGTTAGGCTGCTGGTACTGCGGCTCTGCACTTGTATATTATGGTCTGGAACTTATTTTAAGGGCTTTGCATCAGTGTGTGTCCTTGTTTGCTGTTGCTGCACTGCACCCGCTGCTTTCTGGATATCATTCTCAGCATGCTAATTCCACGCAGACACCAATCCCTGCACTTCAACAATATATTTTGAGTGTATTTTCTTTTGCATCCAATAGTTTCATACTTTCATATTTATTGTCAATGTTTTTTACAAATATACATTACTATTTAATTGAATTGCTCCTAAAAGAGAAGATACATAACTGTTGGTGCTGTCAATAAGAGATCATAGAAATAAATATATTGTAATCTACAGAATCAGCAGGTCGGAAAGAAAAAATCTGAAACCAGATTTGGCAAGAAAACTGGCATAGGTGCATCTCTAGTCAAAAGACAGACGGATGACAGATGAAGACACAAATATTCAGTGACAAGAACAGCAGTGCAGTCGAATATGAGTAATAAATCAATTGTGCTTCTCGTGGAGAAAAGAGGCAAGTGAACAGTCTTATGATGGGCACCTGGGGATGTGATGTCATCACTCAATATCCCAGTCTGATGATGAACAGCGAGTCTTTCTCTGCGCCTTCTCTGTTGATTATCCAAGAGGCTCACCTTGTCTTTTCTGTGATGCAAGATCAATACAAAAACAGCATGTGCGTTCTCACTCAAATCAATATGCCACATAAGAGCTTTGGACTTAATTTCAGCATTAGCACCATGACAACCCTGTCTAGAAGTATATTGCGGCAATGATAAGGTTTTTCATGTAACCCTCCCCATTTGTATAGGTGATGTATCTTTGTGTGACAGTATGCATAATGACTTGTGCTTTTCTTCATCACTACTCTTACTGCAGAGAGGCTGATGGAAAATCTCAGAGCAGGCGAAGAGAGCAAAATCAATAATCTATTCTATTTAATGGGCTGGAGTGTCACAGTAACCAGATAGGAGTGGATGAGTCGCGTCGTCCATTGCCAAATCTTAACAGACGGCTGCACACAGAGACTCTCCCCCCCCCCCTCTCCTGTCATGTGCACAGTTACACGTATGTACTTTTCCGCCCTCGATCTTTCTGACACACACATACACACACACACACACACACACACACACACACACACACACACACACACACATCTTAGAATAATTATGCCCCAATTCATTTGTCGTTTATACCTATATATTATGAATAGCTCCAATTCAGAGTGGGACATTAATAATTCTTATCCTCACAATCTTTGCTGTGCTTTTGCATCAATATATAAAATGCTCATCATCACTAAATATTTCAGAGTTCTGCGACACAGTATTGACCTGCACTCATGCCAAAGAAACACGCTGGTAATATTTCAAAAGGACTGGCAGCTTCTGTTTGCCGCTTTTGTTCTACCGAGTTTAAATGACATTTCTCCGGCTGTTCTACTTTGCGCCGTCTTGCATTGCCACACTCATGCATAGGAAATGATTTGAGAGATTTCTGACTTTGATGCCTGCCCCCACCCTTCGACGTTTCTGTATCGACTTCTAAATTAATCTCTGTGATTAAGCTATACAGGAAGGTGATGGTTTTATTCCTTGTACTACAAACAGAAGATTTAGCTGCACTGTTTCTCTGTCGCTATACTTGGCAGGCAATATTGGCAGCACAATGATTTCATACATGGCTGATGGAAATTGGAAATCATATTTTTAAACAACGGTACTGTCTGCTGCTTTTTCTGAATGCAGTCCGCTATAGTGCAACGTGATGTGAGTTTCAAACACCTTCTCCACTCACAGTCCACACAAATCCTGTTAATACTACTTGTGGATGCCTTGACCTTTTAGTAGAGATTTCTGTCTCGTAACATGTGAATTACAATGTATGTCATGAACCCATTGCCGGATGATATTAATAACTACTCCATGATTACCTACTATTTTGCTCAGTATTTTAAAATGGAGGAGGATTCATTGGAGAACCTCAACAAGCATGATTCACTTTTTACTTTAATATTTCATTTCTGGTAATTGGGCTGTACGGTTTTGTGTACATTTACTGAAATCCAGTATAGGTTGATGCTTGTGACGTTGAACCAACGTTTTCTTAGTTTCATCCTGAAACTTCTAGCAAACCTCCGTTAGCTACATCTTGCAATCATTAGCAACAATCAATTGGATGGCTGAGTCAGATGCACTGAGGCCATCAGAAAAAATACGTAATTGCTGGAACTGTAAGACCTTGTGTGGGTTCCTGGTCAGACACAATAGCAATGGAAAAAGAGAATTGTGTGTAAGAAAAGGAATACGAAAAATATTCAATACGCTTGCGTACGTTAAACATTATATTCACTTCTGTATGTAATATACACTCTTATCACACCTTGAGCCTACTTGGTCCACCAGACATTACCTAAAGAAGGGAGAAGCGTCCTTGGGTCTCTTGAAGGGCCCTATACAAATGTTACTTAATGTGGCGTTACCATGGCGTTACCATGGCATCCTTCGCCATTAAACACGGTGTCACTGTAATGCTACGTTCACACCGGACGCGATGCGATGTTTGGGGGCGGCGCGATTACATGTAAAGTCAATGCAGAGACGCGAATTCGCTCCGACGGCGAGCATGAAGCGGTGGACGCGGCGCGAATCACGCGATTGAGGTGATTGAACTGTGCCGCGTCAAACGCAAGAGTTCAATTTTTTCAACTCGAGCGTCAAATTCGTGACGCATTCTCGTAGAAGCCAATCAGCGGTGAGGATCTCAGCCTGCCATCACTGACGTTCAACCAGAAAACATCAGCCATTAGCTGTTAGCAGTTAGAACACAGAGATCACAGCTCCTCATATCTGTTCAGAAACTGTACAGAAGTTCAATAAGTACAAACCACAGACTGTCTGTGTCATGGCGAATACAGTCGCTGGTTTATTTATGTCTGTAGGCCGTTGTTATGAGTGTGGAGTGAGCATATATATACAACTATAGCTTAGCCTGGTCGACCCGATCTTCATTCAGAAAACAAGCATTTGAAAAGATTTTTCGCCTGCCGTCTTTTCTGCAGACTTGTCAAGCATTAATTCATGGGTTTTACTATCAGTATGTTGTTACTTCGGCATCATTTAGAAACGTGTATTACAATTTAATCACGGTAAAATATGTTCATTTTGTTGTAGTTGTAGCTCCCGAGCCAGCGCGTCTTGTTTGAATGATTCGAGTAAACACAGCTGGCAGCTGGCAGCCGCGGTTCAATTCAACTCGAGCGTCAAATTCGTGACGCATTCTCGTAGAAGCCAATCAGCGGTGAGGATCTCAGCCTGCCATCACTGACGTTCAACCAGAAAACATCAGCCATTAGCTGTTAGCAGTTAGAACACAGAGATCACAGCTCCTCATATCTGTTCAGAAACTGTACAGAAGTTCAATAAGTACAAACCACAGACTGTCTGTGTCATGGCGAATACAGTCGCTGGTTTATTTATGTCTGTAGGCCGTTGTTATGAGTGTGGAGTGAGCATATATATACAACTATAGCTTAGCCTGGTCGACCCGATCTTCATTCAGAAAACAAGCATTTGAAAAGATTTTTCGCCTGCCGTCTTTTCTGCAGACTTGTCAAGCATTAATTCATGGGTTTTACTATCAGTATGTTGTTACTTCGGCATCATTTAGAAACGTGTATTACAATTTAATCACGGTAAAATATGTTCATTTTGTTGTAGTTGTAGCTCCCGAGCCAGCGCGTCTTGTTTGAATGATTCGAGTAAACACAGCTGGCAGCCGCGGTGAAACTCGAGCGATTAGAGCGAAGCGAATATTCGCATCGCGTCCGGTGTGAATGTAGTATAACTCCAATGGACACGGTCCCATCGTCCCCCAATCTTCACTTTTATATCACCGGTCCATGCCTCAACAGCTCTACATGAAATCTGAGATCTCACCATATGCCGTTTCCATGGAAACGCATATTTCGCCAAAAAATACGATATTGTTGTAATTCAATGGAAAATCGTCCAAACAGCTCCAGACTTCAGACTATCATTAATGGTCCTCAACAGCTCTATGTCAATTATGGGATGTCATCAGATGCCGTTGCCATGGCGACAGATCCCTCGCCAAAAAACCTGGTGTTGTCGTAATTCAATGGAAAATCGTCCAAACGGCGCCAGACTTCATATGATGGCTAATGGTCCGGCCCTCAACAGCTCTACGCCAATTATGGGATTTCATCATATTCCGTTTCCATGGCAACGCGTCCCTCGCCAAAAAACACGAAGTTGCCGTTACTCGTATGAAAATGGTCCAAACGGCACCAGACTTCAGATAATGGCTAATGGTCCGGCTCTGAATAGCTCTATATCAATTATTGGATGTCATCATAAGGCGTTGTCATGGCGACAGATCACTCGCCAAAAAACCTGGTGTTGTCGTAATTCAATGGAAAATCGTCCAATCGGCACCAGACTATCATTAATGGTCCGGCCCTCAACAGCTCTATGTCAATGATGGGATGTCATCATATGCCGTTTCCATGGCAACAGATCCCTCGCCATGAAACACGGTGTCACTGTTACTCCTATGAAAATGGTCCAAACGGCACCAGACTTCAGATGATGGCTAATGGTCCGGCCCTCAACAGCTCTATGCCAATTATGGGATGTCATCATATGCCATTTCCATGGCAACGCATCCCACGCCATAAAACCATGCATAAAACCCGATGTCGTAATTCAATGGAAAATCGTCCAAACGCTACCAGATTTCAGATGATGGCTAATGGTCCGGCCCTCAACAGCTCTACGCCAATTATGGGATGTCATCATATGCCGTTTCCATGGCAACAGTTCCCTCGCCATGAAACACGGTGTCGCTGTTACTCCTATGAAAATGGTCCAAACGGCACCAGACTTCAGATGATGACTAATGGTCTGGCCCTCAACAGCTCTACGCCAATTATGGGATGTCATCATATGCCGTTGCCATGGCGACAGATCCCTCGCCATGAAACACGGTGTTGTCCTAATTCTATGGAAAATCGTCTAAACGGCACCACACTTCAGATGATGGCTAATGATCCGGTCCTCAACACTTCACTATGACAATAGTGAGTTTTCCTCAAAAGCTGTTGCCATGGCAACGCTTCCCTCGCCGTTAAGCACAATATTGCTATAACTCCTGTGTAAATGGTAAAAAAGTGTTAAAATGTCACATGTGTGTTAACCGTCAAGCCCTTGAGACATATATGTGTCAGTTTTGAGATTTCGTCAAATGTCGTTGCTATGGTAACAAAACGGTCGCCGTTTTCTCATAACTCCAGTTAACATGCTCCAAACGGCCCAAAACTTCACAGGTTTGATAAAGATGCGGCCCTCAACACATCTAAGCATAGTATGGGGTGTCATCAAATGTTGTTGCCATGGCGACAGATCACCCGCCATCAAACACAATGTTTGTGTTACTGCTGTAACTCAAAGACATTGTCTGATTGGCCTGAAACTTCCCACGTTTGCCAACGGCCGAGTCCTCGAGACATCTGCCTGACGTCGACGTGCGGACAACAGCCTGCGGAGCGTCGAAGACCCGCTCAACGCTGCTTGCAGCTTTAATTATTATTATTATTAGAGGAGATGGGAGACAGACAGAACGATGGGGGAGAATGAGAGGATGAATGGATGTGCAGAAGACTGGCTAATGAGGGATAATGGACAGAAATGGGTGGGTTGTGCAAGCTAAGACCAACAGAATATTAGTTTAGTTATGGGTTGACAGGTTATTGACAGTGGAGATCATAAGATGATGATAATAGAAAAAACATCCACCATTTTAAACATCATATGTGTGTGTGGACAAATGTTTGAATGGGTTGCTCAGTGCAAAACCAAAATGTTCGTCCCCATATTCACATTTTAGACTAATAAACTGAGCTATGGTGCATTTGGTACGAACAGAGCCTATTACTTTTTTATCGGCAGCATTTTATCTTCACTTAAGTTGGAATGTGGAATTAATGGCTTCAGATAAAGCGTGATGCAACAAATGAAGTGCCTTGAAATCATACACTCAAAAGAAGAAACCTAATGCTGCTTTGATTTAAATGAACAATAATAACCCGATATTTTTGTTTTTGGTGTCAGATACTTTCCTCCTGTTTACTTAAAAGGTAGTAAATATTTGCAGTTTACTCTTACAAAGAACATGTGCTTAATGGCGAATGATTTATTGTTTTTTAAATCAAGCCTATCTGGCCTAATTTGGTGCTCCAGATTAACGCATTTACATTGTACTAATTTAGGCTTGAATGTATTTTTTCTCATTGTTATATAGCAATTCAGATAAAAAAATAACTGTATGGACAGGCTCTTATCTATCACTGTGATACCCCTCAAGACCAGGTATTTTTCATTTTTTTGCATTTGATTTAAAAATGGCTGTTGAGTGTATTGAGAATTTCAACAAAATAAAACCATTTTAAAGAAGATTTTAAACCTGCTAAAAATTGATAAATACATTTTGGGATTTGAATTCATACCATCTTTCAGCTCAAAGTATGCTGACATTGGAGATGTATGTAAAGGGAATTATATCTGCTCTCAGACTAGGAGATGTTTACCAAACACACCCAGTTTAAGAATCAAACTGGCACAAACTCTCAGTATTAACTCAAGCTTTGGAAACACACACTTACACACACAGATCTTCGTAGTTTCTGCTCTGCTGTCCAGCTCCGTAGGTAGTGGGTTGTACAGTTTGGTGAGAATCTGTGCTGATTGGCAGCTTCTATTTATTTGGACTCTATAACTTGCCATCATGAGGTCTCTGGGCTCTCGCCCGTGGAGTGTTCTGGACGAGAAGGTAGAGCAGTTCCAAGGGCACCTTGGCTCAGTGCCACTCTTCTTAACTTCAGGAACTGCACAGGCAAGCGCATAAGCCCGCACACACACACACACACACACACACACACACACACACACACACACACACACACACACACACACACACACACACACACACACACACACACACTGCCCACACTTCACTTATGGCTCAGGCAGTCTCTCCTAATGAATATTATTTTAATAGAAAGTTTAGGAAGCAGAAAGTATTTCTTCGCCTGAAGGAAGTAGAATATTGGTGTTTGCGGTATAATGATGACATGTATTCACTTTTTGGTTCCTATATATGTTGCATTGTTTATTGAAAGGGTGAAGGTTATGTAATACGTGCTGAGATGTACTGTAACATGTATGATTCTGAATCAATCAACATTGAAATACTATACTGTATGTCAAAATGCAGCAGTGCTCTTTGTTCTGATTAAACCAAGCAGCACTCATTACAGAATGACTAACATGCCCGTCTGAAATAAAAGGAAAAGAACATTGAGTTGATATTAATACTATTACTCTAATACTGCACTGACACTCCAATCTATTGTGATTTACATTGATAGCCGGTGCCCATTTCCTGAATCAGTCAGTTGTTATTAGCCCAAAGATTAGTCCAAAGCACAGCCAGTAATAGGATATTAGTGTTAAAACATTACAGCACACCCTAGTTAATGTTTGGAGGGAAAGTGAGTGACACCAGTGACTTGAGGCTTGGCTGTGAGGCGGGCAGAGGGCAGAGGGCAGAGCAGCTGCAGACACCTCCAGCTGTGTGGAAGCTTGCAGCGGCCAAAGGCTGAGGACACAAATGCTCGGCACAGTCCCGAGGAAATCAGCACATTTCATCAGAACGAAGGCAGCAGCTGAATGGCCTGTGATAAAAGCTGGTACTGAGTCATCAGTGATTTTCAAGAACTGGTGGCAATGGTGCAAACTGATTGCATGCATTCACTATATACATCTCATTTCCTTCTCTTTATCCCAAACAAAATGTCACATTTCCAAGATTTTGCTAGCAGGACAAAGGTTTATTCTTTCCTTTAAAGATGGATTTTTATGCAAAATGCACCCATCGGAGTCACTAAGTGGGGCTCCAGGAGAGAAGGGCATTATATCCTGTGATTGAGGCGCTGCTTTTCTACTCTATTCTCTCCTTATAATTGGAATAACTGACTACTACTACTGGTAGAAGTATGTTCTTATCCTATTATCAATTGTGATGGAAAAGGCGCATTGTGCATTCACTGGATGCGAAAAGGTTGCCTTGTTTTTTCAGATTCAACCCAAATATCTAAAACGTTATTCGGTTTTAAATGAAGGGAGCTTATTCTCACATTTGAGAATATCAAACTAGATAATTGTTGTCTTTTTAGATAAAACCAAAAAATGGTTCCCAATAACTTGTGTTCATTTAAATGTGATTTTAATATATTTTGTATTCTGCTATGACTATACCCCTAAATAAATGTAACCAGCCCACCCAGATAAATAGGAATATATTGAAACAGAAATCATGAAAAAGAAGGCATCCTACCCAATTAAACTAATCCAAGGAGTATACAAATATATATAAATATCATCCTCAAAGAATGCAGCCTCAAAGCCTGTGTATCTTCAGTTGCAAGAAGGAGACTGATTGAAATAGTCCTTTGTATGTTGGTAGAAAGAGTTGCTTCTGAGGAACGTATAAGGCAGGAAGCCATAAAAGCATGTGCACAACCATCCGTCCCTTATCTCATGCCTTTTACTCAACTTCACACACAACTGACTGGGGAGCAATGAGGGGCATCCTGACACAAGACAAGATATAACACTTTATTTAATTAAAATGGCCAAATAATTTTAGCTGGGACATTTATTGCAGATTTTCAGCAAAACTTAAAATAGTGTAAATATACCCTCCAAATGACTGATGGAGTTATCATTTGTGTTACATTATTACACAAAGTGAACTCAATTATTACACAAAATGAACTCAGCTGCAAACTAAATGTGTTGACAGTAAATTTGGACAGTTATATAGAGCTTCTTTCTGTGACTCCATACCACAATTGCGCTTCTGCACACTATATTTTACAAACTAGCTGATCTTTGAATTCAAGAACACAGCCCTGAGCCTGTTTTTCAGGTCTCAGGCTCGAAAATGACATTCCCAGAACAAATGACCATATCTTCCCTTCTAAAAGGGTTAAATTAATAATCTTTGTTCTCAAAGTAATGATAAACCTGTGGATGTAGAAGAGTCAGAATCAATATAGATGTTTTCTATTTTAAAGAAAATTCAGATTGAACATGGTAAAAAACTGTAAATTATAGTGTCCGTCCAAACAATATTTTGTACTTATAGTGAAAACTAACCTTGGATGATGGGTTAGTAGACTAAAAGCTTTATGAATCCAAACTACAACATATAATAAGTATCCCTGTATCAAGATGCATGCAAAACAAGTGATATTTGACCTTTTTAGACAGATTTTGCAAAAAAAAACTCTTCTGGGGCCATTTGGGTGGATTTTCCATATCTCTGGACCCCCTTCTTTGATTTTGACATGTGACATCTCTTTCTGACCGTTAGAGCCTATAGAATCAAAGGGAAATCTCCCCGCACACACTCATGTTAAAAAAAAGATGGCGTCTTTGTGCACACAGTTTTGCTCCAGAGTGAAGCTGGCTCTAGGTCTGACATCTCAAAACCGAAAAGCAGATTTATTGCTCATGGATTTTCAGAAATCATTCAAAGTGACACAGACACATCATCAAAATAAAAATATTTGTAAAAATAATGTGGTTACCTACCGCTTGACCTCAGATGAAAATGTCAGTCACGGCATTATTGAGGCACTGACACAGACGTTTCACGTTTACTTTTCGATTTCTCCGCCATAGAGTTAGGTTGTTCTTCATAGGATAGAGACGCAATGACCCGCCCTAAGCTGCCTCTGATTGGTTTGTATACGTGGTGCCTTTCGTTGGGTTGGTTAGATTTAGCCTCGAGGGCTGATGATTGGTTATCACATATCTCGGTCAGCCAATCGGGGGCAGAATAGGGCGGACTCACCCTGTCCCTGATTCGAACTACGGCAAGCCTCAAGCAACAAGTTATGGAAATATATCATTAAATACAAAAATAATTATAAAGTAGTGAGAGGGGGAAAAAAGCGTGTGAAATGGCAAGTGTGGCGTGAGGCGTGTGAAGAGGTTAAATTGCGTGACTCTCACTCTCAAAGGGTGAGACTTGGCAGCTCTGACCACACAGGTGAGCCATTTTGCCGTTTTTATCTAACTAGCTCCATATGTTTTGATGTGTGTTCTTGTCATTATCTCCGAGAATTCGTGTAATTGAGTGATAATGAGGGTACCCATCGATTCTGTGTACCCCTCACGATGGGTTGAAATGTGCAACAAAGATAAATAATAAGGTTTTGTGAGTGAATATCGGTGCTGTCATCTGTTAGCATTTTTCGATCGTTGCTAATTCAGAGGCTCAGCGTTAGCATTGTGGGGTTTTTTTGGAATTTTTTTTTTTAAATGATCAGTTAGATGAGTTTCTTTCCATTACATGGATATAAATATTCATAGTTTATTAAATGAACATGCCCTCAGACACTGTTTTCTTCAAGATATTGCCGTTACCGGGGTCTCTCGGGCTTAACAGGTTAAAAAAGATGACGGAATAACCCTAACGCTTTAGTTCTTACTGTGGATTACACAAGGGAATATATACTTTACAATATATGTGGAGGGCATGCAGATATTATTTCCTACAAATGACAATCATACTAGAGTAACCCAGTATGGAATTCAGTGACATTTGCTTACTATATTTAAAATCAGTTAACCATTGATCCCTGATTTTTTCATTGCACAATTTTCTCCCTAAATGGCCCGACTATATTTCTTGTGTACAAATTATTCAAAATTCAACACAGCTTACTGATTAGCTGATGAAGAATGAGAGGTAAAATATTTGGTTTGATTTTGGATACGGAGAAAATCTGTCCAAACATGTGAGTATGTATGATTGCCCCACCAGTTAGTCATGTTCTCAATCAATATAATGTAAACAGAATGATTAACAATAAGAATACTCTTGCGCGTGTTTCCATAACCTTTTATTTTGATGGAAAGAATAGTAGTAACAACATGTATAAGAATGTTGCCAATAAACTGTAAGGAGAGTACTGTAAAAAACACAAGATTGTTGGTGGATAAAAGCTTTCATTTGTTAAAATATCTGAATAATTAATGGTTTCTGCATTGTTGTTGCAATCATTAACGTTTGTGATTTTGTATTCAGTTTGCTGTATGCTTGTGTTTTTATGAGCATAATAATTATAGCAAGTGATTACTAAGAGCTGGGTGAGTGTGGGGAAACTCACAGGACCCCAACAGAGTTCCACTGTAATGGAGTTTCCCCCGGAGAGCGAGATGGTCTCCTCTATGCTACAGCATGTTGGGGGGGGGGGGGGGGGGGGTGCTGTGCCTGTTGTTTGTGCCTGTGGGCTTGATAGAGATGTGAGTGTAGAGTCTCCTTAGATCCTGTGGGTAAGGGTTGTGGAAAAGGCACTGCGTGCGAACTTGATGTTTGATGCTGGGTAACTTGGTTCATGCAGTGGGGAAAGCTGCTGGAAACAACCCAAACTTACAGTGATGGTGCGCTGGGAAACTCTGGTGTGATGCTCCTGTCTGCAGGGTGTAACGGACAGGGGAAGCTACATGGATTTGGATTGGGACATGCTCAAAACCAAAGGCAATGGTTCTTAGTTTTTGCCAAAGAGCTGCTGGTGTGTGTTATGATGCAACCCAATAATCCACTGGTGGACATGAGGACAGAAGGAAGCCCAAAGGAGAAGGAGGCGCTTTTCAAGCACAATGGGCCCAAGCCCCCGGATTCTGCAACTGACTGAAAGATCGAAAATGGTGCAGCTTCTGTTGTCAAAGGGAAACAAATACATTTTGGTTTGCTTCATGGAGTTTCTGGAGTCTTGCCCAAGCCTTGTTTTCATCAAGAGAGAAGCAATCATGCTGGGAAGTAAATACAAGTCCTCATTGAGCTCCAGAAAAGGAGAAAACATGCCCAGAACCAGAAGACTTTGGGAAGGCCTTGCCAATAAATCTAGTGTTGAAATAAATCAGAAATCTCTTGTGGATTTTGCGCTATGCCAAAGTTGTATGACTCTGTGTTTTCAGATTTTCATGGAATTACTCTCGGTGCATAAAGGGGCCTTTCACTGACCCTGGCTGGCCCTGCAGAATATGTTTGTAGTTCGGATGATCCTAGCATCCGTACTACAAACATATTCATTATGTCCATGACGATTAAATGGAAGTTTAAAACTAGACTAGCCAACTTCTTCGAGTAAGAAAACATTCAGAAAACAATTCAGAAAACAATTTAATCTATAACTTTAAATGTTGTCTGAAACAATATTTGGAATAGGACCCATATGAAATGGTTGATAGCATTTTTCAAAAAGGCCAGAATGCACCTCAATGTTCAATGTGAGGCTTTATAGCTTCAAAAAATCTTGAATGGATTTAAAATTATGCAAAATGTGACACCTTTCCAGCCTGTCCTCCTACAAAAAACGACCATATAGGTCGATTGTTCAGCAGCTAAATACGACCCAGAGACACGTTTTAAAGTGTAGCCCCTCTAGTGGTCGTGTAAGAAACAACATGCTCCTGTCGATTGCAAACGCTCCGGAGGGTCGTTTATTCACAAATAACCCTCTCTGGAAAATCCTAAATTGTGGAATAGTTTGGCCATTAAAATGCTTTTTTATTAGATTTCTAGCGAGAAGTGTATATTGTACTTTTATAATCCACGTCCAGTGGATGTGTAGGATCTACAGTTTGATAGATATACGAAGATGATTTGAGGTCTCGCCAGGAGAAAGTGTACTGTATATGGGGCAACTTCCATGTAAAGTTAGCGTGGGTGAAAACAGTATTTCCGGTCTCGAAGTTTTCATAATAAAACCGGAAGTATTCAAATGATTACGCAGTGATATCTCCATTACTCATCCACTAAAAAACATCAGTTTATCCTTTTTAATTACACAATATTGATTGGTTTAAATTGTGTACAATGCTTTTGTGTTTTTAACCTTCGATTCGGAGAAACAAATTGTTTTTTCGGAGTTTAGACACTACAGAGTTTCCGAAGACACTACACTACCCAGAATCCCCAGCTATCGTTTGGGACTACAACATCCGCCTTGCTTTACAAACCCCGTGATTAGCCCTCAAGCTCTGTGATTGGATATTGGAGTGGCAGTGCGACAAGGTTACGCTGAGCGTCAAAGCTCTTTGAAATGGAATGGAACCACGCCAGACTATCCAAAACTGGACTTGGACGGGCCCAGCCCGGCCCTCCCCCCAGAATTACACTTGCTGGCTATTGTGTGTTTCGCAACATGTTCTATGGCACGTCTCTACTGGGAAATGTAGTTTTAAAAGACGTTTTCGTATTTCCCACAATTAGAAGTTGCCAGTATTAAACTGTATACATCCCTGGAGGTTTAGGGGACACGAAACACATTGGTGTTATCACATTTAAAACATATAATTAATACATGGGTGAAAATTGCTTGTGTCCATAACGGGCAGCATTAATACCACATGACAGCTGGTCTTATGTCTGTGACCCCTCCTGTTGTTAATTGATAAGCCTGAAACATGCACTTGTCAAGGTTCAGATGCACATTTAGCAAATATGGCAGTAGCCATCGATCATCTTAAGATAAGATACTTTATTGATCCCAAGTTGGGAAATGTTTTTGTTACAGCAGCATGTACTACTTTGTTCTACTCCACTACAATTCAGAGGTTAACCTGGTATTTTTACTCTACTACATTTATTTTTGTTACTTTGCAGATTCTGATTAATGATGTGAAATATAAACAACCCTTAAATCAGACTTTAGTTACACCTGAGTAAAATTCAGCCTTATCAGTTTGTCTGTTTTGCACATCCTCCTGTTAATATCTTTGGACGTCCTGCACTAAACTGTTTTATTGTAAAGATCACGACAGTATCTTCTAGATATTTTCCATTCTATATTTCTATCATTGACCCCTATTTTGTATGTAGGCTACTCTTAATATTTAAATGTTTTCATCAATAACTAAATAAATATAACTTATTCAACAACTACATTCAATAACGTGCTTAAACCACTAGGAGGTGCGGTTTAGACCAGTGGTCTAGTTAATAAAACATAATAATATCGTACATAATATGACTATTCACTTTATTGTGAGTTTAAAACAGAACGGTAAAGGAAAATACAGTTTCAGTCTCTCGATGTGAAGCTTATGCATTGTACCATGAACTTGTATAGACCTGTAACAGTCAACTGCATGAGGAGTTGGAAAGGTAGTTCAGAAAATCAGTAATATCTTTAAAAACTACAAAAAAGTCCCTTTCTCTCAGCTGTGCACCGTTATGGTGTAAATTCAGACTATCTACTAATTGGATCAAATATAAAAGTCAGCCGAATTAGTGTTGATACTGCAAGGAGACGTATTGTGTGAAAAGAAATGGAAGATGTTGTTTAATTGTTGATATATTTATGGTCCACGTCACGTATTCAGTTTTGGCGGCATCTCTTCCAGTTTGTCAAAAGGTCTTCAGATCAGGGCTCTATAAATACATATCTAGGGCAGATATGTAATATTTAATGCAGCCGAACCGTGTATTACAATGCCGTTATGTGATGACTTTCAAAGAGAAAAGCAAGAACACTCGGAATAAAGTATTATTATTTATTTTTTTAATGTTTTCCGATTTCATATCACATAAACACCATATCTCGACGTGCATCAAAACCTCTGAAAAAAGAAAGGTGTCTCTCAGAATCGAAAGAGAAAAACCTATGGGAAAAACACAAAAGCATTGTACACAATTTAAACCAATTAATGTCGTATAATTAACTAGGATAAACTGATGTTTTTTTAGATGAGTAGTGCAGATATCACTGTTAAATCATTTGATCATTGGTTTTATTATGAAAACGGCGAGACCGGAAATACTGTTTTCAACCCGTAACTTTACATGGAAGCTTGCCGCATACACACGTTGTCCTGACGAAACCTCAAATCATCTTCGTAATATCTATCAAACTATAGATCCTACATATCGACTGGACGTGGATTCTAAAAGTACAATATATACTTCTCGCTAGAAATCTAATCATAAAGCGTTTTAATGGCCAAACTATCCTATAATTTAGGATTTTACAGAGAGGGTTATTTGTGAATAAACAACCCTCTGTAACGTTTGCATTGAACGGGAGCACCAGAGGCCGACAATTTTCAAACGTAATTATAGGTCGTATTAAGCGCTTGAACAAACGACATATTTGGTCGTATGAGTTGGAGGACTTGTTGCATCTTTCATCTATTACAGTATAGAACTACAACCAGGGCATCTGCTTTACAGATACAGTATTTTATAAATACAAGAACAAACTCCTGTCATATTAAGTCAACTCTTCAACCCTCCTATTGTCTTCGTTTCCCCCCCCTTACTTTGGTGTTCGCTGTCAAATTTGACCGTTCCTGTTTTAACTGTTATTACATTAACAGAAAAACCATTAATCATCACCAAATTTCATTTAACACCCTTTCAAACTGTAAATATTATATCAGACTACTGGTATACGTGAAACACTGCAGTACATATACAAAGAATAGACACTGAACATGTATTGCGTGCGCCAGGTGTGATCCATGTGGGGGGATGGGCACATAAGAGCGGAACATGTGTCAAATTGTTCTGTGTGTGTGTGTGTGTGTGTGTGTGTGTGTGTGTGTGTGTGTGTGTGTGTGCGTGCGTGCGTGCGTGCGTGTGTGTGTGTGTGTGTGTGTGTGTGTGTGTGTGTGTGTGTGTGTGTGTGCGCGCGCCAGGTGTGATTCACATGGGGGGATTGGGCACATAAGGGACACACATCTTGTGTGTGTGTGTGTGTGTGTGTGTGTGTGTGTGTGTGTGTGTGTGTGTGTGTGTGTGTGTGTGTGTGTGTGTGTGTGTGTGTGTGTGTGTGTGTGTGTGTGTGTGTGTGTGTGTGTGTGTGTGTGTGTGTGTGTGTGTGTTTTATCTGATCCGGACGGTTACTAATTCCTTTTCTTTATGGCGGCCATTTTTGACCGGGAACACCATGGGTGTTACAAAGTTGACTAAATCATCCAAAATGCAATGAAAGTGGTGATCAGCCATTTGATATGTTCAAATGTCTTCTGTGAAGGATATCATAAAGCCTTAATGCAATCGAATGTAAAACAAAAAAGTTATGATTGATGAAAGTAGTAAATCGGTCAGATTTGACCCGAAGACAACAGGAGGGTTAAATGTGCCTTCACGTACATTATAAAGTAATAACAAGTGTGTATTAATTTGTTGTACTGCTTATTAATACAAAACTAAATTTAACTAATTGTATTCCTCCTTCATGAGCAAGTCTAATTTGTTTCTAGCATCTGTGACGGAGCATCTGCTGCGTACCAAGGACACAATTAGCAATCCATCCATCAACTCCCTCTCTTGTAGCTAACTCAGACCATTCACTGCCAAAAAGCATGGGCATTAACAAGCAACCG
Source organism: Pseudochaenichthys georgianus (assembly GCF_902827115.2). Classification (NCBI taxonomy): domain Eukaryota; kingdom Metazoa; phylum Chordata; class Actinopteri; order Perciformes; family Channichthyidae; genus Pseudochaenichthys; species Pseudochaenichthys georgianus. The sequence goes on along the minus strand of NC_047518.2, from coordinate 36,135,351 downwards.
TTGGCCATCATCTGCTCTGGCTTTACAGTGAGGAAAATGTAATTTGAGAAGTGATATTGAAGATTTCTTCCCTGGAATTGTCTAACAGGACACACAACTAAATTAACTCTGTTGCCGTGAGTCTGTTATCCTAAAGAGAGAAGCTACTGTACGCCAACATGCCCGTTTATTAACTGAGCTCTCTTGGTGAACACGCTACACCACCGTCTGCTGTCAAACCCAATTCTCCAAACACAGAATTAGATAGAATACTGATTTGTGACATGGTGATGGTAACACGTAGTTAATTCTTCGATGTTAAGGGCTTGGAAAAGACAAGGTTAGCTAAGAAAAGGATGGCAAGAACATCGGGAGCCATTTTTCCTAGTGTGGTAGTGGGAACATCCACTCCTTTCTCACTCTCTAATCCATATCATTGAATTCTACTTTTCATCAGATGATTTGTGGATTATATGCGTTAAATCATACTTTAGACACCAATACAAAAATGTAAGACATCGCTGCCCCCTCTCTCTGGAACTCACTCCCACGACCCATCAGAGACGTCACTGACCTTGCCACATTAAAAAGCGTACATAAACTCACCTCTTCAAACTGGCTTTTTTTGTGGTTGTTTTATTTGCTCGATTTTAATGTGACTTTTACTATATTTATTTGTTGTCCTTTTTTACTACCTCTGTCAAGCAACTTTGAGCACCTATAAAAGCGCTTACAAAATGAATGTATTATTATTATTATTATTTATGACATCGGACACATAGAAAAGGACTTCGGGCAGAGATTAACTCAGATCTAAACAAATGGAAAATATTAAGGAGGAAATATACATTTTATTATGATAGACTTTATTTATAAAGCCTATAGAACACAAAGTACAAAGTGCTTTACAAAGAACAAAATAAAAGGCAAATATAAATGATAAAATACATGAACTATGAACAAAAGATTAAAAAAACGATAAACAAACTCAGCTAAAATCAGTTAATGCTTTCTTATAAAAGTGTGGTTTTAGAAAAGACTTGAAAGGAAACGCTGACTCAGGCGGCCTTATTCCAGGTCCTCAGTGCTGTCCCCTTTAGTCTGAAGCCTGGACTTTGGAAGAGACAGAAATCCTGTGCCAGAGGATCTCAAACTACAAAACGATTTACAAGAGACTAAAAGGTCCCAAATGAAGTCTTAAGCCAGGCCATGAAGAGCCTTCAATGTATCAGTAAGATCTTAAATGCTGTTTAGTCTGCAGCCTTGCACTTCCTCCGGTGTTTGAATGCTGCTATGAACTATGCCCTCTGCTGAGATCTTCAAGAGGGAACAGAGCGAGGTCAAGTCTTTCTGTCCAACACTTCCATGCCTCCTCTATCACCATAAGGCAATCCTTTGCACCCCTAATGAGCTCTCCAACCAATTATGATCCTCCGGAGACTTCTAGGCTCCTTATTTGCACCTGCTACCATTTACATACAATAAATATCTGTGGAGCATATTCTTGCTTGAATGCATTACATTCCTCTTGGGACAGAAAGATGGATTTGCTATGACTGGGTATTATTCCTCCGATATTCCCTTCAAATAAGAATGTCCCTTGCCGCTACTCTCCCCACTGGGACAATCTGCAGCATGACGAAGTGCAATTATGTGCCGCATAATAGCCAGTTCTAACCCTAACCCTGTTTAAGACACGAAGGGCAAAGTAAATCCTGCGGGACACGCTCTGACTGTGGAAAATTGGGAAAGAGAGTATGTGTGACACATTGACTGAAAAAGCCAGCGACAATAGACTAATAATGGAAGGTCACGCCTCTGCCTGACATCACCAAGAAGAGGCAGCTCATTCAGGATTTCTGGCTCAGCTCCTGACGAGATGCACACGGGCATTAGGAAATGCTACGACTGTCCCAGTTACACTTCAACATAAGTGCTGCGCCTCTGACAAAAACCGACATGATGACAGAACGCTTAGGTGTGTTTTGAGATGTGTATCGCATTACAGTCAAGGAAAACGAGGGATGCAGTTGCCCTTAAACGGTATATACGAATTATGTGTTTTTATGGTAGGGGTTCCCAATGCCATATGCCTGGATATTTCCCCTAGGACTAAACTGTTGTCAGAGGACAGCATCAAATCTTCATTTATTTCCTGCAGACTAGACAATGCAACATTTGTTGACAGAATGACAAACCTTCGTACTGTCTGAGGAAGAGCCTGGTGCTGGGAACGTTGCACAGCAGCATTACATAATCCTCAGAGAACTATTTGATGAGCGGCTCTCTCTGCTCCAAACCTTGGAAAAGTCTGTATTTCAACTTTGTCAGGAAATAAGTGTTTCGACACTTTTGAGCATTGGTTCAATGTTCTTACCCGTAAATGTAATAATCAAAATGTTGTTTAATAAAATCTGAAAGAATCGAGACACGTGCTTTTCGCCATGTTCTCTCCAGTCCATTTTAATATTTATTTTTATTTTTACAGCATTGCAAACTATTTCCATCCCTTCTACTTAAGTGACATTTACAAATGAGGGTAAAATCAGGAAGGCAGAAGATCTCAAATGGGAAAAGGCATTGAACTAAAACTAATGCCACAGGCTCCATAATATCAATCCAAATGATATGAAATGTCAAATGATGTGAAAGTGTTGCAGAGCTAGATTGTATGCTCCCAATCTAATCAATGCAGCATTTGAGTTCATTTTTATTTCAGTAAGTCTTTACTTTAGGCTCATAAAAACTGAAAATGCAGCTGAACCTAATAATCCAGCTAAAATAAGATATATTTTCAAACATAAATGCAAGTAAAATGTCTAATTAGCATAAAGATAAGTAAAAAGGTTAATATATGCAATGATTCATTTAAGAAGTAATAGGGACATTTGGATTAGTGAATTAAATGCTCCTTATTTTACATTTCCGTTATTATTTATTTGCCTCCAGGCCAAAAACAAAGAAAAATGTATCTGGTGCAGAGGGGAAACACATGCTGGTTTTTATTTCACCTACTTACTGCATGCTGCTATAATTCAAATGCAGCTCATACACTACATGTTGAGAAATGTCTTCACAACAGCTGCCCATGCACTATTCTTCTCCCGTGGCATCCAATCTGAAACAATGTTTTCCCTATGAATGGCCAATTTCTCAATTACTGTTCCCCCCGTTTCGATGATGATGGTTGTTTCTTCAGCTTTTTTTCCCTTTCAACTCAGTCACTCAGTTACTCTGTGATTCATCGTCTCCTTCAGAGGCTGGGAATGCAGTTCATTTAGGGTTAATTTGCGAGACACTGAACAGAATAGACGGCATTGGTCATTGTTTAATGCAAGCAGTCAATTACACTGTTTCTAATGAGATCAAACGATGCACGCCATAAAGAGCAACATAAAGTCTTATCGGTCGCAGATTAATAGTCGGTTTAATATTGAGGACGTTTGAATGTGAAGTTCAATGTCCCTTGTTTCTTTCTAACAATCTCGAGGTCAGTCTCTTGACCCTCAGAATCATTTTTTCCACTGTTCTGGAATAATGATCCATATTAAATAAAGCTTTGTAACACAGGGTTGTAAACATTGTATGCACGACTGTTGTATTCAATGAAAGGACTTGACCTCACACGTCTTTGATTTGTGTCATGGGATGAAGAGAAAATCCCATCCTGCTTATGTAGTCTTCACCACCCCTCTGCACCCGTGCCCCTTGTTCCATTACATTTGATCTGGAAACCCATTCACGGTCCAGTGCCTCCCATTTTCTCACAGGATTATCGACAGGGAGCCTCCATTTGTTCTAATCCATCTCGTTGTCATTCAAAAGTCAATGTTGATCCCATAATTATATTTTCTATCTTCCAGTCAGACCTGGCTGAAAGATTTGTATATTAAATCCAAATAAATCCGAATTCCCCCTAAAGTGATACAATCCGATGGAGTATATTTTGATCCCCGCCGTGCAGACTGTTTCTTTTATTTTACTCTCTCCTCTGATGAGTCACTCCTCGTCTTCCTCGCCAGATGTGCAACACCCACAGCTCTGGAGGAGCCTCTGTTCTGTGATAAGAGGAGAGGTGAAGGCAGCTCATGTTTATGCCATGACTGGGATGTACTTATATGTGACCCTGAGGCAAATGAGCAGATGCTTCATTACCCTCTCCGTGCATTACCAGGATTATAACAACACATGGATATGGAAATAAAGACTCACCGATGCCATAAGGGAGGAGGGATACATGGAGAACACGGATGTTCACAAGCTATGGCGGCAGTCAGAGAAAATAAATACTAGATGGATAGAAAAATGGATATATTAATAGATAGATGGATCTAATTTGCCATATATTTCTATCTGGTATGAGTTAAGTTAAATCCACATCTCTCCACAGTCTCAACTAAATCTGCATTTATTGTTCTTGAAGTTAGACGTTATTGCACAGCCATTGTTTTAGTCTGCATTACAGTTATTACAATTGCACAGACTGACAACAATATAAACCCTATAGTTATGTTTTTCGCTGAATAGTCGTAGTTCTTGAGGATTCAGAACTACAGCATTTCTCATCGGTTGTCCGGCAGCATGAAGGAAAATCATTATTTTACTGAAGAGTTCTTCCTCTTACTAAGGAGGGCTGAAAGTCAGCGGATGGTGATTCGTTGGAATGAAAACCTACAACCTGTTTGCTCCCCATAGCCCAAAGGATCATTTAGACTTCTGGAGTACAGTAAATGAGCCGTACGTTGGTTTTATTGTTGTTTAAAGACTTTTTTTATTTGGCCCAACTAGACACTTTTTAATGGTGTTTCTGCAGGCTGCTAAAATCCACTCTACATTAATGGCGCTGGTTCAAGTGTATGCTTACTTAATGCTATTGTGAAGCCAACCCTTTGACAATAGGGCACTGGTAGTAAAAATAGCCTTGGGTTTTAGCAATCATCCGTTTGATCAACCATTGAAATCAGCAATAATATTACTGATCTCTTAAATAAAGAGGCCCTTTTAGGCTTTTAGGGGTTTTCCCTTTCCTCCAGTGTTGTATCGTTTTTTGTGCATGTAATTGGTCCGCAAATTGGAATCCCAATGTTCCCTCCAAGAGGTGCTGCAGCACAGGCAGTACAGTATGTGGAAAATAAAGACCGTTGAACATTAAAGCATGTGAACAGGTCAAAGTCAACTTTAATGTCAATCTTTCAGTTTGTGTGTAGTGTACAGACAGAGAGATCGAAATAACGTTTCCAACAATCCTGAATACAAAAATACGATTATACAAATATACAAATATGTATATCCTATATATACACAATCAACAGACACATTTACACATATGCACACATTAAGATCAAAACACAACAATCAATATATACAAAAATAACAGTCACTTCAATATCTTTGGGAATGTACATTAGTGCAAGATTGTCCATAGCAGCGTAAAACAAGTGTCTGGTGCTGGTACAAAATACAAATATGAACCTGACAATGAGAATAATATATCCTCTTTAACACCTAACACTCTATGCTTCAGCACTGTTAAAGGGGTCATTCATGCTAACAGAGGCAAGACATTTGGGTTCCCTTTCTGTCAGCAAGAAAGCTGCAATACTGATGAAATCAACTCGAGTGAATCGGGTCCCTGCCTATTAACTAATGATGTGCTGCAAACCCTGACACAATGTACTTTGTTTGCAGTATTCAACTTTGCTGTTAATGGCAGATATGATGATCAGCCTCTTCAAGTTCATCCTCTAACTTGCTATCTTCTGTCAGTTTGCATTAAGCCCAGCAGCACATGCAGAGAGGCATGTGACCAGTACACCTTGTGTTTTTCTTCAAATGCAGCTCAGAGTTTTCACCTCACTAACTTTATTATGTTCCTAGCACTCCCTAAGCATTTGCTCTCTGAACTCAAAGTCCAAAGAGATCTCAATCCAGAGGGAGTAGAGACGGACTCCAGATAAACCAGAGGGCAGACTACCAAATTCAAAAACACTTTTAAATACAGAGACTGAAAATAAGGCCTCAGAGGGCATTTTTTATTAGACTGTGAGGAGGCTGTGATAAATGGGATGCACTGTAAACATTTTCACTGGGGAACACTATTAATGGTGGAGCGTATGACACGAGGAAGCACAGACAAATGCATGAGGTGTTGTGGAGGGAGATTTTTGCTGCTTTTGAAGGTGCAGTGTCAGCTCACTTCCTCTGAGTTTTGCTTACAGAGCCAGAACGCCTGGGTCACCTGGTAGGTCACAGCAAGGCGCAGAATCCCTCGGTTGCATAGCAACGGCTTTCAATGCCATTCGTACGCTTTTGGAAACTCAACCTTGTACATCGCTATAAACAAGACTCTCCAATGATGACCTGAGCGATGACAAAGTAAATAATTTCATGTTAGAAAAGGGACTCTGAATTGAAACAACATTGTGATGTCTGACTTTACACAGGGCGCTGCACACTTGATCTGCGAGGTTAGTTGGTCCAATAAAATAACACATCAAAACACATCAAAGCAACAATGTGTGGTTTCACATTATACTGTACTGTAATAGTGCCGGTTAGAAAATATTAGCGCTGCATCGGGTGAATGTGTCCTCAGTGGCCCATTAATTCAAAAAAGCACACTTCATTTGAAAGTGAAAAATCAGTGAACAGCCATGAAGATGAGATAAGAGCGCCTCTTTAGTCTAAACATCGGCTTTTTATGATTATTTAGGACTAAAGTGATGCCCTCAGCGACATGACAATGGTGCAGAAATTGGGATTGGGAAGTATAGCTGTTTCCAGACAGGTTTGCTGCTCCTATACAGAGGAAAGTGCAAATTCAATTACTTATTTGTGCATGTATGTAGCCTGCAGGCCAGGCTTCACAATCTAAATGGTAATCGCTATTTATTTTTGCTGCGGTTTGGAACAGTACTGTTGTTATATTGGTTCCTTGTGAGGACGCTCCTCACCGACATATCTTCATTACCTCATGCGACGCTTGACATAATGATAATGTGTATTCCCCGGTAAAGCAGCCACCACTTTGTTAGTGGCATAAATAAATAGCCCTTTAGAGAATGGTGAAACACCTAATGTTAATGCTATTTTATAATACTTTTGAATTGATTTATTTACATTACTAATGTTAGAGTTATCTTGTGCCATACAATCTGAAACCTATTCAGTTTGCGACTCGTTTAACATTCGTCCTCACAACCTGGTTTGACTGAATAACAGCGTTCATGGCATGGGTGACTTTAAGATGGACAAGCGGTTGGAGTGTATGTTTGCCCCCAGCTTCACCCTGCCAGGCTCAATACGCTGAGACATTGTTTTGATTTCAGGGCGAGCTCCACCGCTGCCTGAATCAGATTGTCTATGAAGGGGGAAAGAAAACTGCTACACCCTGCCCTGCAATCTTCACTTGGCTGAAGTAAATTGCTTTCATTTTGGCTAGGCTCCCCTTTGTTATAATGTGACAAGGCTACTGATTAGACGAGAGGAAGATCAATAAACTGTCACGCTTGTGGCTCAAAAGCAGTACAGGGAAATCAAGAGAGAGACTTTCTCCACTCGGTCACTGGTTGTAGTTCACATCAAGCCTCCAGTCCTGAGGTTTAACACCCAGATCTGAATCCACTGCAGGGAGCTTAATCTCCTGACTAACGAGTTAGCTGTGGATAACTTTGTGTCAACTACTTACCAGTACCTTAAACCTGTTTTTTTACCATCATCATCAATTCATCATAACCTCGTCTTAGGGTGACCTCTTTTTGATGTTTAAACTTGTTTTTTGGATCATAACATATACAATACTTCACATATTTATCCTACACATTGCATCAAACAATTAGCGTTAAGGAGGAAATGTTATTCACATTATATTACTGTTTTAATATTACTGAGGCATTATTGTGTACAGTATGAAGCATTTCATGTTTTAGCTGGTGAAGATCAGTAAGTAAAGTATATTTCAAAAATGTAATAAATTAGCTAACTTTCCATCACTTTCTCTCACGTACTTAAGTTAGATGTATTAGCATTGAGCGTTTGCTACTCCAGGTATTACATGCTAATGCAAATAGAGCCAAACCTACTGTAAAAATCAAACTCAAAATCTATACCTTGACAGCTCCAGATCACCATGTATTTTATGAAAACCTTTTAAGAAACATTCTTACAGTATTCCCATTAATACAATAAACAGTGTCACATCCCGTTGTTATCCCCTAAATGCACTGGGTGGTGTCCGAGTTGTGGTTTTACGAGGGATTATGTTGTGGGGTTATTTCTTGGCCCGGAGCAGTGATTTAGGAAATTCTCTTCTGGTTGCCTGGCAACCTCACAGATACAAGACTTGAAGCCTCTGGCACATGACAATCTGTAAAACCACAACCATTTTCACATTCGATTAAAAAATAAAACCTTGATATGACATGTTAATGAGCTATAGAGGTGCTAGTAGTTGGATGTATTACTGCTGGACAGAGCCAGCTTTGTTTCCCCTCCATCCAGTCTTTATGCTAAGCTCACTCTGGAGTATTTACAGTGCAGACAGGGGAGTGATCTCAATCTGTTATCCAGCCCAACTCTTAGCTAGAGAGCAAATACATGGATCTCAGAAAACCTTGAACTAATGCTTTAAGGGGGGAAAGACCACACTGCAGTTTCATAGCCTCCCACCTTCTCTGTATCAAAGAGCTTTATTGGCCTAACCCAAATTGACATACATTTTTGTCAAAGCATTGTAAGATTACAACATGCATCTAAACTGTACATTTTAATTTCGAAAAAATACCTTTGTGTTATTTTTCAATGTTTAAATGTTTTTTTGACAAGAAAAAACAAATGTAAATGTCCCCCACCCCCTGTCGTATTTATTAACCCTGCGAAGTAAAGAACAAAGAGATTGATTTTGTGCCGGATATGACTATTAATATTTACTTATATTGTATTAATAAAAAGCACAGAAAAGATTTCCTCCCTCAATGCAATGCAAACACACCCACCCACTTAAACACATGCTTTTCATGTTATCTGGGTGTACCATGAGCTCTTTAATGGCAACCAAGAGAGCATAAACATTAATCTGCTGTTCATCTTTTCATATAAGAGCGTTGGTAAAGTCAGTCATTGCAGAAACAAGTTTGCTTCCAGCTGTGAGCCATCTCGGGCCGTCTATGATGCAAGGAAATATAATCTTCTTTTGTGCTAGGGTGATGCTTATTGACGCTGATGCTGATAGGATGGGGCAGGTGTCCTTTTGATGTCCTCAGCACAGTTATTAACAAGTCATATTGTATGTGAAAACCAATCATAAAGGATAACAGGCAGTAATAGCTGTTGTCTCAGCATAATTTGTTTAGAACTCAGGTTGCAGGAACGAGAGGATGACATGCACGGCGGAGACGTATTTGCGCTCTCTGCCTTTTTGAAGATTGTCATTGTCCATAAGGGGAAATGGAGCAGCAGCTAGATGTTTGCCATCCAATTTGGATTATTCGTCGAGTTCAACAAGCAAACCGTTCCTTCATAAATTCACAATGCGCTTCTTTAATGATAAAGACAGTGGGATAGCCTACTAATGAATGTCGCAGACTCAGACACTTCCCTCCAGGAGAAACAGCGAATTGCGTCTCAGATCTGTTTATCTATTAATGAGTAGATACAGATCTCACTATTGCCCGCAGAGTAAGCTTTAAGTTCGTCGTGAAGTGATCGCTATGTTTAGTTCATTAAGCCTAAAGCGTGGTGAAGCCTTTCTACAGAGTTGACACCATCCAACACAGTGCTGGTAAACGTGTGACAGCTGTGTGTTTGAAATACGGGAGGTAGCTGTTGTTCATGCACGACAGCGATACCTCCGTTAAACATGACACCCAGAGAATACCGTTTGATACATGATACTGGGACTAAACATGTCATGCCTGCAGTGTCAGTTTACACTGAAATAAATAACATCAGGTAAACACGCCTGGTGAAAAACACATAGGTTACTGTGGAGCGCTGTGTTTCCTTCATGCCATGGTTTGTTATTCGGAGATGTTTAATTATAAGATTGATGCTTTCACAGAAAGTTACGCCTCAAGAGAGAAATTGCTTTGTGTACACAATACCTCCATTTCGGATTATCCCCTTTGAGCCCTAAAGAGTTGTAGAAGGAAGAGCCCAGGGGCCAGAAGGCACATGCACTTCACTTTGATCCTGACAGAAAGATGGCTGACTCCCAAAACTATCATCTCTTCTCAGCTTGACCCACTTGTTGGCTCTTATCTCCGGCATGTTGAGGGGGAGTGAATTGATATGCTGTTGCCGGTAGAAATTGATTCTGAACCTTTCTCTCTATGCGACAGTGTATTTAGTAGATTGTAAGTGAAACATGAAATAAGCCATTTTGTGGACGCTTTTATCCAATGTGACTTACAGTGCCACGAGAGCATGCATTATTAGAGTGGACCCAGATGCATGAGCTATACTCAATGAGCTGGGTTTGGATGGACAGAGTCACTCATATTGAAGGCTGGTGGCAGATAAGAGTATGTCAACCCGTTTAAACCGTCTTTGTCTGCAATAGAGCTGCAGGATGAACATTATGTGACTACAGGTTCTTTCCGTGTGACGACAGCAGCTAGATCACTGAGCCGGACAAATTCAGGTCTCCAGCAAGGTGACTTGTCATGTGTGCGCGGATCTTGTATAACCCCCATTAATCCCATGCGTGAGACAAAGCAGTCGGATCAGACAGTAGAAAGAGACCCTTACTAATGTTTACAACCACTAACTTCATCATTGTCACATTGTGCTGTTTCTCACTTCTTCCCCCGGTGGGCTTAATGACCCTCAACGCAAGCCTGTAGAATCCAAAGAACCCCATTATTATCTTTGTTAATAAAGTCGGATTGTTTTAGAAAGATGTCAAAATGTGTTTCTAATGTCTATTGTGCCATTTGTCAGCCTGACGCACAAGCTCTAATCATCATCAGCAGAAGCAGTTGGTTATGATTTCCGATAATTGATTTTGCAATGAGTGAAAAGATGCGGGGGGAAAACCACTTTAAAGAGACATCATTCAAAAATATTAAATATATGTTATTTCCCCCCGTTTTAGTAATCAGCATTATCAAACAAAGTGTTCTCCTTTTCAGTATTAACTTTGTCTAGGATTCATACAAAAAGGAATTGTTATATTAACTAAAAAAAGAATAAATATGTTTTGTTATGTTGTTTTTTTCTTCACGTACAGCAAGAAAAGCATCTGAGTGTACAAGGACTGTGCCAGCGAGATAAGGTGTAGAGTCTCTTTGCTGTCTTATCAGTATCCTCTGCAGTCTCAGTACTGCCACAGCTCCACTGGGAATTGACAATAACATCCACATTTTTTCACTCTTGCTGCAGATGGATTTATGGGATCTTAAAGTATGAAAGCTGTTGCCAAGCGCCCGTATTAAACGCTATCTTTCCTCATTTAGTCAGAGAGAACTCCAGTAAACTCAAATACATTTACTCAACTTTGCAGGTGTTATTGACATGGACATACTAGAAGGGCATTCCATTTTCCCATTAGTCTCCATATTGGCTTTTGCACTATTTCTTACAATTCAAATTCAAAAGTACGAGATTGTGGTCATATTTGAACAAGGTGAAGTTATTTATCCAGGAGTGGCTAATGAATATGCTTTTAAACTCTTAACATAGTTACTGTGGTTCATGTGTGAAAGACTTTACCATACTCTCTTTGTATTTTCACATCCAGCTGGTACTGAATGGTGGATTATGATTACATGTCAATGCAATGCTGATCCTGCAGATTGAGATGACTTCAATCCTTAATGTGGGTAAAAGGTATAATTAAAAATGACCAAGATTTAAAATGTGGCCTAAACTCGTCAACAACAGCTTCTGGCAGACAAGGGGATACGGCCATTACAGGCAATCATATGAACGTGACCGTTACTTTGAGTACAATTAAGGATTTATTTAGGTTAAACTATTGTTGGAAACATTTAGGATAATAGGTACACAACTCAACAACAAGTATAAGTCTAGTTGTTTTTAGACATTTTAATGCGGTACATTTCAATGGAATACCTATATCAGGATGAAATACTGATGATGCAGCAGATTGCCCCCTGTGTTATTAAATACATTACTTAAGGCTCATAAGGTTCATCTGTGACCTTGGAAACAGTATGGCACCCCACTGAAGGTCCATTTTGTAGGAGCTTGCAATCACAATAAATGAACCTCATCAGCAGATTGAGTTTCCCACCTGCCAATAGATCATATTTAAAAAAGATTTGCTTGTGTGTTGGCTTAAAAGTTGAGGTTCAAAGTGTATTCTTGACTATACATACTGCATTAACCATTTAACTGCCTTTTGATGCCTTAGCTGTTTGAAATTAAGTTAATTCAACACATTGGATATTTGTTTTATGTAACATTTCACTACTTAGGGAAAGATGAATACTTCAAAACTGTAGGCAAGTACGTCACAGGAGTAAATGTACTTAGTTAAACTGAATATCACATTTAATAGCATGATATTATTGTCATGATACAGTAGTTAGACGAGCAAGAGTTATATTCAGCCGCAAAGGGCGAGTGAGGCAATAAAACTGTCCAAACAACATTTACAAAATTCATAATAAATTACTCCTGTCCAACTTGTTTATGAAACTCTGTAGAAATGCAATACATTTAACATGCTTTTGTTCCACAAATCCCTAATACTTAACAGCACCAGAGATAATAATGAGTACTTTCACTATAGGAGAGATAATATGAGGCTTTGGCTTCCCCCCCCCCTTTGTGTCCTTGTGTGACATATAGCAGGACAGAGGGGTGACTAATGTAACCAGGTGGGTCATATCTAGCTGGCTGTATAATAAGCAGAATGGGATCACATTTTGAGAGTGGAAACAGATCAGGAACAGTTTCCCACCCTCTGTGTAAGTAATGTAGTGACCTTGACCGGACTTGGAGCTCAGCTTTGGGTATTTCGCCAGAGTGTGCTCCAAGGTTATTTAGCTTAAGCTTTTCAATGTTTCTGTCAGCCACCGTGAAGCTGAGGGCGCTGAAAATCTAGACAACCCGTCGTAATTTTTATCAAAATATCAAAAACTATTGAGAGAGAGAGTTGATAAGGCTGCATTCCCACTGAGCAATGCTTTATCTGTTATTGACCTACTGACCGACCATTTTCTCTAAGACCAATTGGCTGTGAAAAACAAAAATAACCAAAAGAAAGAGGGGTAGCGCGTAAGAGGGAAATGAGGCATTCAAATGCCCCGCACACTGCGCACAGCACAGCAGTGGATCTACAGGAGCGCAGTATAACGGGTCACAGTGACATTGTACAAACAGCTGCACAGTGCCATCTAGAGGAGCCTCAGGCAAATGCTAAAAATAATCAAATTGGAGAGAAAACATCAAAAAGTTGAGGTTCGTGCAGGTGTCGCCTACATTTCTGCAGGTGTGCATTCTGGGTATCAGTTGGTGACAGGAGATATCCGTCTCACACGCTCAGATCCTCTCCAGGTGAAAAAATAAGGCAACATGTCACAATGTTTGCTGATTCTGTTCTCGCCACATAACTAATCCCTCACTGATCCTATTTGGAGAAAAAAACGTGATGCAACCAAAACTGTAGCAAGAATGCCTTTACCAGGGCAGACTGTTAGGGAGCAAAGGGAGCAAAAAACGAAAGATATGGAGTACCGTGAAATGTGTCGAGGTTGTGGAACTGTCGTACTTGAGAGTGCCTTCTGTTGAGAATGCATTGTCCTTTTCTGTTTTAATCACGAGTGCTCAACTGCCCCCAGTGTGACATCTTTACCACTGCAGGTATACAGCCTCCAGATATAGTCTGTCATCAATTTTCCTGCCCACTGAGCACACATTGTTCATGTTCAGTATACCCTTGGCACAAAAGTCAAACCTCACTGTTCTTGTGTTCTCTTGTGTCTTAAAATGTAGGCTTAGGCTACCATTTCACTTGACCAGAAATACAAATATACAAGCTGTCACTACAGAGAGGGATGTGAGAAAAGAATCCAGTTTCAACAAGAAAACACAAGTGCTACTTGTAAAATGCATTACTTGCATAAACACAGGATTAGAGTTGATATGTGCCCTGAAGAATATGGCATAAATGGTTAGATAAAGGCAATGTAAATATGATATGTATTTGTAGTTAAGAGCCTGTTGTCTGAAATGCTAAAGGTTTTTCTCCTGCTGTGACGGTGGCATTTTAGAGAAAGGCTTAGTTTAGTAGCAGATGGGTTCAAATTCGTTCAAGACATTCGAGATCATTTCATCAGTAGAGGAAGCTTTCCCATCAGACCTTGAGCAGGTTTACTTAGCTAAATAAAACCAAAAACACCTTTTAATTTGTGTGCAAAGACCTGTAATGAGTTTACGCATATAGTGCTACAACTTTAATAATAAAATCTAGCAGAGAAATAATAATAATTCTGCTTTGTGATACAGTGCACCCCTTGAGAATTGGGGAAATATGAAAAAAAAATGGCATGTACACAAGTACAAGTGTTTGAGTTCATGCAATTGATTTGTTTCATGCTGTTATTCTGAGTATGTACTGTATTAGTAGAAGCTGAGTGGGTGGGGGTGGTAGGTGAGGTAATGTGAGGAGCATCATATTCTCAAGGAAAAATGGGGACAAAAGTCTGGAGTCTGAACTAATTGCCAACACCTAAAGCTAATGTAACCTCAATTCAACCACCCGATGATTACAGAGGTCACTGGAGCCCTAGGAGCTCCTCATTCTCAACTAAAAAAATGTGTTCCTCCAGGGCTTATTGTGACTTCTACCAATGTCACAGTTAACATATTCCAAACCTGGAATTCTTCTAGGACGTTAACATGTTGTCAAATAATGAAGTAGGCTATGCATGTGAACATCTATTGGGGGCTTAAACCTATTTAAACCTATTAAACATTATTATTATTTGCTGAACTGTATTCAGTGTCCATTGGTAACATCACAAAGATTAAAGGAGAAAAAAGGAAAAAAGTACAGATTTTTCATAGCAGGAGAAGTAGATACCAAAACGTTGTTTGTTATTAGTTAAACCTGTTTTGTTAAGAACCTTGTCTGACAAATGAGAATGAGAAAGGTCTATATTTTATAGTATTGTTTGTCAGCCATATTAACAGCAAGGCTCTAGGTATCCAACACTTTGGTCCTGACTAAATATCTAAACATCTATTAAATGGATTGCCTTGAAATGTGGTACAGATATCCAAGATCCCCAAGGATGAATTGTAATTACTTTGTTGATCCCCTGACTTTCCCTAATGCGCCCAAAGAAAGGCATTTTTCTGGTTTTGAGTGAAACGACTTAACAACTATACTGTACAATGGACACATAATTGGAATCACTTTAATAATCCCTTATCTGTTCAACTCTTCCACCATCTGGTCTAAATTCAAGGTTCTCTTTTAGTTTTGTTTAAGGCTGAATACCTGCTGGTGATACTCCCATGAGCCTTAGATACACGTTTTTGTATGCCAATTATCACTTGTTAGTATGCTAACACATTCAAGTTAGATGAGGAACATGGTAAACGTTGTGTCTACTTAGCATCAAGCTTTCAGCATTGTCATTGTTAGCTTTAAGCTAAAAGCATCATTTTTGCTTAACTACACTGCTAGCCTGGCTGTCTTTGTCTTCTTGTTACAGGATGTAATGCCTTGTGTCTTTTTTATATTCCAGTGATCCCAGGTATATTTAGTGGGTAGACATTTGCACAAAGTGTTTGTTGTGGCTGATAAAATTCATTTTGGGTGTAATTTGTATGCCCTTTGGCAGGAAGGATTTTATATATTACCTCAGACTGATTGAAATCATTAGGTGCACATTTAGTTTTGATGTTGATAGTAGTGCTGCTGTTGCAGGGGTTTTATGGTCTCCGTGTGCATGTGTTCACATTATGATCCTATCTGACAGTTGATGAAACAAACAGGATGTGATGGATCCATCTGATGCTCACAGTAAGAGAGAACAACGTCCTTCTAGTCAGGTAACGCAGCTCGACGTTAGATACCTTTGTGGTGTAACTGGCTGGACAGTTGACCTGGATAATGTTTTATATATTAAATCAACGACACTATAGGGACTCTGTGTTTGGTTTTATTTTTGTATTTTTCATGCTAGCCAAACATGAAAGGTCCAACTTTTACATGTTCACCTACAGGGAGAAATCTGTTGAATTGTAGAGCTGTAGATTGATTACAGTTCAATTAAAGATTCAGTTTATTTCCATTATCATCCAAAATAATATGTTTTGAAACGTGACATCTGACTTGTAATGTAATGTTTTCATGTACTACACATTGATTTAAACATTCAAATAATAACCATTTTCTCCTCGATTTCCTGAATGGGGCGAATGCAGTTCAAACTTTGAGGAACTAGGTATGTGAGTTCAGTATCCCCCCTCTCATGGGTATACCATAGATGTCCCACTGCTGCTGTGTATGCACCTCATTGCATACAATGTTTCCATTGATATTGGGAGCCAATTCATGTTACATCTGAAACATTATTGAAGTTCATTCTCAGCATGCTCCGCTCCAGGCAATTCCTTAAGGGAACAGCCTGGTTCTTTGTCTCCCATGTCACTATCTCAGCCTGCAGGCAGCATATCGATCCATCTTGCAAATCCCTCATGCTAAAACTTCCTCTCAAATAGAGTGCAGGCTCACAAATGTTCTGCCGCACCTACAGATGTCAGGTAGAAAAAATACGTTTTACTTTAATGCTATTTTTGTGTTATATTTATCATTGAAAATACACTTTTTCATCTGGTCCTATTGGGATGATGCTCCTATATGTTGTGAGCAAACCTGTGTTCCCATTTAACAACAAGAGTCCTAACGCCCAGGTTGCTGCTCATAGTTGCATTCTGCATTGCTGAATGATTGACAGCAACATAGAAATTCATACTTTAATTCCAGGTTAGAGTCTTCTTCTGTGAAACATAGATGTGTTTATCCAATGTGATTGCATCAGTCTATACGTTTATTCAATATATTTTGTGCGAGAAGAAGCTTTTGGTGGTTGGTGACACAAGATAAAAACCCACTTATTTCACAAAAATTGAAAAAATGATCATGATGACTATCCATTCCTATTTGAATTGCAATACGTTATGTAACCAGGTGTTAAACATTCTTAATGACATACACAAGTTCTTTATGCCTCAGAGCTTACATAACAAACAGACATTAATATGTAAGAATCCCCAGCATTATCGCGCTGAAAACATCACCTGACTCGGCTGTTTTCTGTGCAGACTGTGGTGCACAATGGGCAGTCAACAACACTCTCTAACCATGAATTTGTTTTGGATATGTGGAGAAGTGAGAGGGAGAAACCTATCTCCTTGATACGCCAGATGTTTCCTCAGGAGCTTCTCATCTCGCCTGAGGCTAAACAACAAAGAGACACAGAGTTAATTGAATCATAATGTTGTCTCCTCTTCCTCAGCATGCTAACTTCAGGTGTTGTTGTTATTGTTGAACTGCGATAGCTTCCACATATAAATTATTTAGTAGAAAACATTCTTCCAAGCTACGGAAATTAGCAAGTAGACTGACTCTAACAATGGTATTATCATGCAAATATACGTACATGCATATTTAAACTTACATGGGGTATTTTCTTCTTACATGGCGTGTGTACCTCACAAATAAATTGACTTCCTGCCAGAAAGTGTCCAGTGTGCTGTACCCATTAGGCGCGTTCACACCGGAGTACTTTCCCCCCCGAACTAGGCCGATCTTCTTCTTCGAGTCCGTAGCAATCTCAGATGTCGTTCTGCCAGTATCGGGCATAGGCCACAGCTGATGGGGTAGTTTCTGCCAGGTCTTCTGGACTGCACCGGGGGGCATCGGCACATTCCAGTAGGTGGGACATTGTCTGCACTGATCCACAGCTGCACGTGTCTTCTGTGGTGTAGTTCCACACTTTCATCAGTGCTTTGCACCTCCCCTGTTCCACACGCAGTCTATTAAGTGACTTCCAGGTTGTCCAGCCAAGGTCGTGAGCGCATTCCGTTGGTGTGATTCCTCTGTCCAGCCATTCAAGAGGCCGATAGGGGGGGGGATTTGTTTTCACACCAAAAAGAGTCTGGAACTAGTTTGAACCTTTTCTCCTCCAGATAGTCCCTTCTAGCGAGGTAGTACTTTACTGAGGAGGAAATGGTTTGTGGGTGTGTCGGCCACACTAACAATTTCTGATTGGCTGGGCGAATTGCAAACCATGCCCAATAAAACTCTGAAAAGTGTTGTGAACCCAAAGCAGAAGAAGAAGTGACATCAGCGGCTTAATTTGCCTAATCCTCCCTCAGGGACTTATTCTAGTGAGAACGCGATCAACTAGACAGTTCGAAGGGCTAAAGAGTTCGCGTGGAACAAGTACCGGCTAAGTACTGGTACTGGTGGCTCTCACTCCTGGCTCAACCTCCACCTGCTGCAATCAGCTGTGCACCCTCCCCTACTTAGACCCTCCAGAAAAACGTGATTCTGCGATCGCAGAATTTAGCGCATAATCAGCAAAATGGCGCAGATTTTTAAAAGGCCGCATATTTATCAAAAGGCCGCATAATCCCCACATTTTTCCACACAAAGTTGAGCAAAAAAAAAAAGTTAACTCGTCTTCACGTGAAGTAGTGATGATGATGATGACGCAACGTCATCAGCTCGCGCATCACAGAAGGTAAACAACACCGTAGAGTGAACGTGTGGAACTCACACGAGAGAGAAGATGAAAAAATCTAATCCATCTCATTTACAGACGAACATTTCTGCTAAAGACCGGGCAAAGCAGTACCCCGATGTCTTGCACGAAAGTGGGGGGAAACTATTCTGCACCCCGTGCAACTGTGTGTTGGAGCATAAGAGAAATTCGACGGTGACGACCCACTTTGATTCATTCACTTCATTCGCATCACTAAGCCACCAGGGTGGGAGGAGGGGGTCAGGAGGACGGGACTGAACTGACCGCCCAGGGGCAAGGCAGAGGACCAGGAAGGGGTCTCGGGCGGACGGCCCTGGGGTAAGGCAGAGTCCAAAAAGGGGGATTCGGGCGGACGGCCCGGGGGCAAGGCAGAGGGCCAGGAAGGGGTCTTGGGCGGACGGCCCGGGGGTAAGGCGGAGTCCAAAAAGGGGGACTCAGGCGGACGGCCCGGGGGCAAGACAGAGTCCAAGGTGGGGACCATGGAGGGGCGAAGGCAGCGGCAGGAAGAGTCAGGGGACCGGGCCCGAGGGCGAGGCCCGCTGCACTCAGGGGGCCGGGCTCGAGGGCGAAGACCAGACAGCTCCGCAGGCCGGGCAGGAAGGCGCTGACGGGACAGCGCCGGAGGCCGGGCATGACCCGGTGTCGGAGCTGGTGGGACAGGCCTCGGCAGGATCCCCCACGGAAGAGGACCAGGACACGGGATTGGCAGGACCCCCGGCAGGAGAGCAGACGGCAGGACCCCCAACGGGACAGGACAAAGGGCCGGCAGGACCCCCGACAGGAGAGCAGTCGGCGGGGCCTCCAACGGCACAGGACAAAGGGTTGGCAGGACCCCCGGCAGGAGAGCAGACGGCAGGACCCCCAACGGGACAGGACAAAGGGCCGGCAGGACCCCCGACAGGAGAGCAGTCGGCGGGGCCTCCAACGGCACAGGACAAAGGGTTGGCAGGACCCCCGGCAGGAGAGCAGACGGCAGGACCCCCAACGGCACAGGACAAAGGGTTGGCAGGACCCCCGGCAGGAGAGTAGTCGGCGGGACCTCCAACGAGACAGGACAAGGAGCTGGCAGGACCCCCGGCAGGAGAGTAGACGGCGGGACCCCCAACGGGACAGGACAAAGGGTTGGCAGGACCCCCGGCAGGAGAGTAGTCGGCGGGGCCTCCAACGGCACAGGACTAAGAGTTGGAAGGACCCCCGGCAGGAGAGCAGTCGGCGGGACCACCAACGAGACAGGACAAGGAGCTGGCAGGCCCCCCGGCAGGAGAGTAGGCGGCGGGACCTCCAACAGCACTTCAGTAGGGACTTTAGATGGGACTAGAGAAGGGACTAGGAAAGTGACCTGAGGAGGGACTAGGGAAGGGACTAGAGAAGGGACTACAGAGGGGACGAGAGAAGGGACTACAGAGGGGACTAGAGAAGGGACCAGAGGAGGAACTAGAGAACGAAACTCGAGAGGAGACTCGAGAGGGGAACTAGAGAGGGGACTTGAGGAGGGACTAGAGGAGGGAACTGGAGAGGGGACTCCAGAGGGGACTAGAGGAGAGACTAGAGGAGGGACTAGAGGAGGGACTAGAGAAGGGAACTTGAGAGGGGACTCGAGAGGCGAACTAGAGAGGGGACTCGAGGAGGGACTAAAGGAGGGACTAGAGGAGGGACTAGAGGAGGGACCAGAGGAGGGAACTGGAGAGGGAACTCGAGGGGGAACTGGAGATGGGACTGTGGCAGCTGGGGCCACATCTGGGTCTGGCACCAAGGCTGCTGGGACCGGGACTGGGGCCGGAATTGAAGCCAGAATCCTGGCTGAAAGGTCCGGTTCTGGAGCCGGAAACATGGCTGTAAAGTCCGGTTCCGGACTGGGACCGTGGCTGCTGGGACCGGCACTGGAGCCGGAACCATAGCTGCTGGGCAGGGAACCGGAACACGGATCCATGGCTGTGTGGGGTGGTACTGGAGCACGGTACCATGGCTATGTGGGATGGTACTGGGGAACGGAACCATGGCTGCTGGGGCCAGAACTGAGTCCGTAACCATGGCTGCTGGGGGCTGGACTGGTTCTGGAACCCTGGCTCTTTGGGCTCGTGCTGCCAACCTGGCCTTGCGACCCCTTCCTTTAGGAGCCGTTTGGAGGCTCCGTGGACCTCCAAAGGCCAGACGAGTACCAGCGAATGGCTCCTGGACAGTAGCAAACACTGGGTGAGAAGCAGGGGCTGACGCCAGACGGACCACACCGATGCGTGTGGTGTCAAAACAGGAGTTGGGAGACCTGGGTCTGTCAGGATCGGGAAAACAAATTGTGAGGTAATCCAAAAGCCTGGCAGGTAAGAATTTCACCAAACTTTGATTCCTCAGTGTAAGGTGGACTGCTTCTGCCAGAGCAGCATCTCGCTGCTGAACCCTGACCGCTCCTATCCATTGATCAGAGCAGGTAGCCAAAGAAAACGTAAAATCCAATAATTCCTGCTCAAAAGGATCTGCTGGGCCCATATTTAAGGTCGGGTTGTAATGTTACGGTAGAGCGAAGGAAGCAGGTAGGACCCAAATGCAGATTAAAGTCAAAATAATTCCTTTATTTCAAGGCTAGATATATATATATACAGGCAGAACAGAACACTCACCGAGGACAAGCCAAATCACAAGACAACCCGACAAAGAGAGACAGAAAACCCAGAACTTAAATACACCCAGGACTAATCACAAACACGAGACAGGTGAGGAGGGAGGAGAAAACACATAGGTACCAGGTGAACACAATTGGGTAATCAGAGGGAAACCGACAGAAAGCAAACAGGCAGGAAACGGGGGTGAACACTTTACAAAATAAAATAGGAAACCCAAAGATAGAAAAGGACAAGAAAAATACCAACACAGACAAATCCTAACAGTGTGATTAAAATAGCCCAATTGCTTTTACAATAAATAAACATTGAATGTGTTTAATTGAATAGGAAAGGGGTTTAACGTTAGTGGCAGGTTGTGTGTGAAAGAGAATAAATAAGACAGCCCAATATTTAAAAAAAAATCTATTCTTTTTTGCAACTTTCCGCATATTTCGCAACTTCCCGCAATTTCACCGCATAAAATCACATAAAAACCCCGGATGTTTAATCGCATAATCAAGGATTTTTGCCCGTGTTTTTCTGGAGGGTCTACCTACTACACACCTGATTCCCCCAAAAATGGCATCCTTGTGCATTTTTCTCTCACCGCCTCACTCCAGCTGAGAAGAACTATGACGTGGGTAACAGAGAGCTGCTGGCTGTCAAACTTGCCCTAGAGGAGTGGAGGCACTTGTTTGAGGCGCCTTAACTCCCGTCAGGCTCGATGGGCTCTGTATTTCGGCCGCTTCTCATTCACCCTTACCTACCGTCCAGGGTCACGGAACCTCAAGCCAGACGCTCTCTCTCGCCAGTTCGCTTCCGAAGGACCAGCTGCCAGTCCAGACACTATCCTGCCTGCCTCCTGCGTGGTGGCGGCTGTTACCTGGGAGATTGAGTCATTGGTCAAGAAGGCTCAGCGGGCGCAGCCCAACCCTGGTAACTGCCCAGCTAATAGTCTCTTTGTGCCTACCTCTGTTCGCTCCAAGGTCCTGCAGTGGGCACACGCCTCCTGTCTCTCGTGTCATCCTGGTGTCCATTGCACACTGTTTATACTCAGACAGCGGTTCTGGTGGCCTTCCATGGCTCAATACACCAGGGCCTTTGTTGCTGCCTGTACAGTATGTGCCCGCGCCAAGTCCTCCCACCAATCTCCCTCTGGCCTGCTTCGCCCGCTGCCGGTACCTAGTCGCCCTTGGTCGCATGTGGCCTTGGATTTTGTTACTGGACTTCCACTTTCACAAGGAAATACCATCATCCTGACTATTGTGGACAGATTTTCCAAGATGGTACACTGTTGCTCTTCCCAAACTTCCCACAGCCCGAGAGACTGCAGATCTTCTGGTCAACCATGTTGTTCGACTCCATGGGATCCCCACCGACATCGTCTCTGACCGGGGTCCCCAGTTAATTTCCCACGTTTGGAAGGCCTTCTGTCAGGTTCTGGGAGCATCGGTGAGCCTTTCATCTGGCTATCATTCTCAGACGAACGGGCAAACGGAACGGGCCAACCAGGATCTGGGGGCGGCTCTTTGCTGTGTGGCTTTCAGGAACCCTTCGTCATGGTGCCCACATCTGCCATGGATCGAATATGCCCACAACTCCCTGTCAACTGCAGCCACAGGTATTTCACCCTTTCATTATGCCATGGGTTTTCAACTACCCCTGTTTCCAGCCCAGGAAGAGGAAGTTGCTGTTCCTTCCGTTCAAACCCACCTTCGTCGCTGTCGTAAGGTGTGGAAGGACACCCGAGTCACCCTGCTCCGCTCCGCTGCCCACAACCGCCTCATCGCAGACCGCCACAGGACCCCGGCCCCCAACTATTTACCAGATCAGAGTGTTTGGCTTTCCTCCAAAGATCTCCCACTCAAGACAGAGTCGAAGAAACTCACGCCACGTTATGTCAGCCCCTTCATCATCGACTCGGTTATCAATCCTTCTGCAGTCAAGCTCAAGCTTCCCCCACACATGAAGGTTCATCCGACATTTCATGTATCTCTGTTGAAACCTGTTGCCGGCAGCCCCTTGTCTCCTCCAGTGAGTGTTCCCCCACCCCCCCGCATCATCAATGATCACCCAACCTACACCGTCAGGCGATTGTTGGACGTTCGTCGCCGTGGAAGGGGATTCCAATATCTGGATTGGGAGGGCTATGGTCCAGAGGAGAGGTGTTGGGTTCCCCGGCGAAACATCATGGGCGCGTCCCTGGTACGGGACTTCCGCCGGGATAACCCTGGTAAACCTGGTAGGCCGCCTGGAGGTGTCCCTTAAGGGGGGGGTGCTGTGGTGGCTGTACTCTGCCAGCCACCTCCCTTGTGTTTGTTTTCCCTTTCCCTGTCTGTGTTTGTGTGGGCGTGGTGGCTGTCACTCCTGGCTCCCGGCTCAATCTCCACCTGCTGCAATCAGCTGTACACCCTCCCCTACTACACACCTGATTCCCATCAGCCATTTACTAATGGCATATCAGCGGAGGCACCGGGCGGGTGTGGGGATACTCACAAGTCCCCGGTTAGGTGCTTCGTTGTTGGATTTTACCCCAGTGGACGAGAGGGTCGCCTCCCTACGCCTGCGGGTTATGGGGGGGAAAACTCTGACTGTTGTGTGTGCTTATGCACCCAACAGCAGTTCAGAGTATACGGCCTTCTTGGAGACCCTGGAAAGAGTCCTGTATGGGGCTCCTGGAGGGGACTCTTTAATCTTGCTGGGAGACTTCAACGCACATGTGGGCAATGATAGAGACACTAGGAGGGGCGTGATTGGGAGGAACGGCCCCCCTGATCTGAACCGGAGTGGTGGTTTGTTACTGGACTTCTGTGCTAGTCATGGATTGGCCATAACAAACACCATGTTCGAACATAAGGATGCTCATAAGTGTACGTGGTACCTCGAGCACCCTAGGCAGAAGGTCCATGATGGATTTCGTTATCGTATCATCGGACCTGAGGCCGTATGTTTTGGACACTCGGGTAAAGAGAGGGGCGGAGTTGTCAACTGATCACCATCTGGTGGTGAGTTGGGTCGAGTGGCGGGGGAAGCCTCTGGATAGACCTGGTAAGCCCAAACGTGTAGTTCGGGTGAACTGGAAACGTCTGGAGGAGGCCCAAGTTCAGGAGGCCTTCAACTCGCACCGGCGGAGCTTTTCGGGCATTCCTGTGGAGGTTGGGGACATTGAACCAGAGTGGTCGGTGTTAAAAGCCTCTATTGCCGAAGCCGCGGCGGGGAGCTGTGGTCTCAAGGTCCTAGGTGCCTCAAGGGGCGGTAACCCTCGAACCTCCTGGTGGACACCGGTGGTCAGGGAAGCCGTCCGACTGAAGAAGGAGGCCTTCAGGGATTTGTTATCCCGGGGGACTCCCGAGGAAGTTGCAAGGTACCGACAGGCCCGAAGGGCAGCAGCCTCATCCGTGGCCGAGGCAAAGCAGCGGGTGTGGGAGAAGTTCGGAGAAGACATGGAGAAGGACTTTCGGGCAGCACCAAAGTTGTTCTGGAAAACTGTCCGACACCTCAGGAGGGGGAAGCAGGGAACCATCCAAGCTGTGTACAGTAAGGATGGGACGTTGTTGACCTCAACTGATGGAGTGTTAGGCCGTTGGAAGGAACACTTTGAGGAACTCCTGAACCCGACAACTCCGCCCTCTATGTTAGAGGCAGAGCTGGAGTATGACAGGGGATCAACACCAATCTCCCGGGGGGAGGTCACTGAGGTCGTCAAACAACTCCACAGTGGCAAAGCCCCAGGGGTGGATGAGATCCGCCCGGAAATGCTGAAGGCTCTGGGTGTTGAGGGACTGTCATGGTTGACACGTCTCATCAACGTTGCGTGGAAGTCGGAAACAGTACCGAAGGAGTGGCAGACCGGGGTGGTGGTTCCCCTTTTTAAAAAGGGGGATCAGAGGGTGTGTGCCAATTACAGAGGCATCACACTACTCAGCCTCCGCGGGAAAGTTTTCTCCAAGGTACTCGAAAGGAGGGTCAGGCCGATTGTCGAACCTCAGATTGAGGAGGAACAATGCGGATTCCGTCCTGGTCGTGGAACGACGGATCAGCTTTTTAATCTCGCAAGGATCCTGGAGGGGGCCTGGGAGTACGCTTATCCGGTCTACATGTGTTTTGTAGACTTGGAGAAGGCGTATGACCGGGTTCCCAGGGAGTTACTGTGGGAGGTGCTGCAGGAGTATGGGGTGAGGGGGTCTCTACTCAGGGCCATCCAATCTCTGTACTCCCAAAGCGAGAGCTGTGTCCGGGTCCTCGGCAGTAAGTCGGACCCATTTCCGGTGAGGGTTGGCCTCCGCCAGGGCTGCGCTTTGTCACCAATCCTGTTTGTAATATACATGGATCGGATTTCGAGGCGTAATCGTGGGGGAGGGGGTCTGCAGTTCGGTGGACTAAGGATTGCACCACTGCTTTTTGCAGATGATGTGGTTCTAATGGCTTCATCGGTCTGCGACCTTCAGCACTCTCTGGATCGGTTCGCAACCGAGTGTGAAGCGGCTGGGATGAGGATCAGCACCTCCAAATCTGAGGCCATGGTTCTCAGCAGGAAACCGATGGACTGTCCACTCCAAGTAGGGAATGAGTCTTTACCCCAAGTGAAGGAGTTCAAGTATCTCGGGGTCTTGTTCTCGAGTGAGGGAACAATGGAGCGTGAGACGGAGAATCGGAGCAGCGAGAGCGGTACTGCAGTCGCTTTACCACACCGTTGTGACGAAAAGGGAGCTGAGCCAGAAGGCAAAGCTCTCTGTCTACCGGGCCATTTTCGTTCCTACCCTCACCTATGGTCATGAAGGATGGGTCATGACCGAAAGAACGAGATTGCGGATACAAGCGGCCGAGATGGGTTTTCTCCGCAGCGTGGCTGGTGTCTCCCTTAGGGATAAGATGAGAAGTTTGGTCATCAGGGAGGGACTCGGAGTTGAGCCGCTCCTCCTTCGCGTTGAAAGGAGCCAGTTGAGGTGGTTCGGGCACCTAGTTAGGATGCCACCTGGGCGCCTCCCTAGGGAGGTGTTCCAGGCACATCCAGCTGGGAAGAGACCAAGGGGTAGACCTAGGACCAGGTGGAGGGATTATATCTCTTCGCTGGCCTGGGAGCGCCTTGGGATCCCCCAGTCAGAGCTGGTTGATGTCGCCAGGGAAAAGAAAGTTTGGGGCTCTCTGCTGGAACTGCTACCCCCGCGACCCGACCACGGATAAGCGGGAGAAGATGGATGGATGGATGGATGGATGGATGGATATCAGCGGAGGCTCCACAACCTGTCAGCGCCAGATCGTTGTTTAACCCACAGTGGTAAAACTCTCAGCCTTCTTAACCGTCCTAGCATTATTAGCTATTACCTCTACACTGTACGTTCTTCTTACGTGTTTCTTCTTGTGCTTCAGGATTACTCTCCGGCCGCCGTGCAGTCATCACCAGCCGCCACCAGTCGCCCTTCCAACCGGATTACTCTCCACGCTCCTCCACCTAAAATAAAACCTTTTTCCAACACTCTCCCGTGTCCTGCGTTTGGGTCCTCTGTAAGGTATCAGTATCAATTGGGATGCATTCTTTATGGTTTTTTTTCTGGAAATGTGTGCGCAGATGGAAAGAAGCCTGAGTTTACAGGTCTCTCAGGCTTTCTTTTGTCTTATGTCCCTTACGTTTTTTGTATGTGTTCAGTGCAACACCAATAATCCCTTGGAAGACAAACCGTCAGAAAGTGTGCAGCAAAATCTAGGATTATTTGTTTCTATGACTGTAGACGTTTCGCCTCATCTCACTACCTTCCTAATTTGTTCGACCATATTGAACTGTCTACACTGCGAAATGTGTCGACATCTTTTTTAAATAATACAGCCAGCTACAAGAATTACAAACTGTTTACAGGATGAGAACTAGTGCACCATATGGCTACGTCGTGTTACAATCTGTGATCACCATGCAACAGCGGCTTCAGTGGGTTTTCTGTCGGTGTCGATGGATGGATGAATGGTTGTTCTACTGAGGGTTGTTCTTTATCTCAACTTGTGAAGTTTTGCCTGATATGCCTGCAACAATACTTGAGACAGAGTTGAATCAAACCTACTACTAATGCATATATCGACCATGATGAACAACAAGGTGCTCCTCATCACTCCCTAACCATGTATGAATATTGTTGGAACCCATACGAGTGCATCGTTTCATTATGAAGAGCTTAAACATGATACAGTGTGAATCAAACCAGGAGTTCACATCAGATGAACTGAGTTCTTGTGGCACATCTTTCTCTTTCACTCTGCAACTACCTCCCTCTAAATATAGCATCAATAGAGAGCCTGTCTGGTGTTTTTGGGTGAGGAGAAAGAAGCGTTTCTACCTGGAGCCTCAATGATCTTAGATGAATGGGGAGTCATTCAGGGAATAAGCAGGGCAGAGAGGTTGGATGTGTTGCCAGGTGCTGCAGCGGCTGTGAAGGCCGTTTCCTCTCAGCCTCAATCACTTTCTAAAGCTTAACCCGTCTTTGCGCTCCTTTGCACAGCACTGCGCCGGAGCCTTTCATGAGCTCCTCCGCTCGTGTAGAAAAAGGTTTAACCCCTCTCGTAAAGAGGACTTAATGTACCACCAGAAATATCTTATCAAAGAGATATCAGAGTAAGGTTTGCTTCAGTAAAATTCAGCTAAAATCTTAAAAAATACATTATTTATATTTGATATTGTTGCATCGACTCAGTTGTCTTGTGTCTTATCTGTCAGAGAGAAACCATTATTTGTTTACTCTATTTTGTTTTTATTATCGTACATTTTATAGTTCCTAACAAATAATCTGAGGGAAATTTCTTGTTTGTTTTTAACTTGTGATGTGTCATTTTGTAAAGCACTTTGAGCTGCATGTGTTGTATGAAAATTCCTATATAAATAAAGCTTTATTATTATTATTATTCAATTATTCAAAGATGCCTCGTAAAAATCAAGGCAAATTAAATCCCCCATTTCTTCTTTACCCTAAAATAAATCACTTTTGTCTACTTCAAATCAGAGACTGTTAAACTATAATGCAGGTTAAAAGCAAAAGCAGCATGTTAACTTTAGATGGATGTTAAAATGGCATTTTGAAGGAAAAAAACTACAAAAACCAGCCAGTATCACGCCAACTACTTCCTCGAGAAAAGCTGTTGAAGTCTATCTAATGTTTTCCTAAGAGAATTATTTTTGACTGTGCACAGGTGGACCTATCAATCTAGTGTCTGTTTACACTGCTGCCAGATGTTAGCTGCCGTGACCAAGAGCATCCACAACTTAGCTTTTTTATGTTACTGTTATTGGGAGAACACTTATAGCCTGACTGAAGTACCATAAGTTAATTCTGCTGACTTGAAGCTTTAGTATTTCTGCTTTTGTATGCCTTTTACTAAGGTTATGATATTCATATGTTTGTTAAAGGTCCCATGACATGCTTTTCCGGTTATTACCCGTCCCCTTGTGTGTTATGCAGCTTTTTATGCATGTAAACAGTCTGCAGAGTCAAAAACCTTCAAAGTACACCCTGTAGCGAGTAAAACTCTAACACAGAAAATACCTGTCTGTGCTGCCCCAGAACGCCTCGTTGGAGATCTTTCTTTTTCCATTTTTTTCTTCCTGGGTATGGTGACGTAACCATACCCAAATGGAACAATCTGCAGACTTCCTCACACACACACACACACACACACACACACACACACACACACACACACACACACACACACACACACACACACACACACACACACTCAATCTTTTCTCAGCTGCAGCCCCGCAGATTTCTCAGGCTGAGACGGCGGGATGCAGCAAGGCTGTGACACACAGAACAGCCAGGCTGCGGGGGGGGGGGGGGGGGGGGGTGTGTGTGTGTGTGTGTGTGTGTGTGTGTGTGTGTGTGTGTGTGTGTGTGTGTGTGTGTGTGTGTGTGTGCTGGTATGTGTATTTTATTATTTTCCCAAAATCAGAATTGTACAGAGAAAGTTAAATGTTATTATTTCAACCTCCACAATACATCAACCTTGCAAGGAAATTAACTTTCGTGTTGGAGATCAGGTCATGTTATTTCCACACAGCAGATAAGACAGGACAAGACGAGACAGGGCAGCTCAGGATAACACAGGTAAACAAAAGGGTCTAAACATGCTGCGTCACTGAGACAGGACAGGACAAGCCAGGATTTCATGAGACGGGACTGGGACACATCAGACCGTCGAATATTAATTAATTAATGCTCCTTTAATTAATTAATTAAATTGCTGACTGTGGATGCTGTCATTATGGCTATCTCAACATACATATGCAGTCCCAGTTTCCACTGTTTGCTACATCACTCAGGATGAACACTAATTTCAGGAATAAGTTAAGTAAGGTAAAACAATTTAGGAAGGGTTTACGATGCAGTGTGTATCAGTGTTTGCTTCTCTCTGGGGAAAGTGTTCTCCAATCTGTGTTCCAATGACATCCACTTAAACACAGACAGTGGCAGAACTTCAGTGTTAGTATTATTAGATCTCAGTGCTGCGTTTGACACTGTTGACCACAGCATATTACTAGACCGACTGGAAAACTGGGTGGGACTTTCGGAGACAGTTCTAAATTGGTTTGAATCCTACTAAAAGGAGAGAAAAAACTTTGTTTCTATCGGTAAATACCCTATGGTAAATACACATCTGAGTTGACAAATATGACATGTGGGGTACCTCAAGGCTCCATCTTGGGGTCTCTTCTCTTTAACATCTACATGCTACCACTGGCTCAGATAATGAAAAACAACAAAATAAGTTACCATAGCTATGTAGATGACACACAAATGTACGTAACAATTTCACCAGGAGACTATGCTCCAATTCAAACACTGAGTAAGTGCATTGAACAAATCAATGACTGGATGTGTCAGAACTTTCTCCAATTAAACAAAGATAAAACTGAGGTAATGGTTTTTGGAGCCAAGGCAGAACGTATAAAAGTTAGCGCTGAGCTTCAGTCTGCAAAAAACGTGTCCATGCCTTTATCTTCAGTAGACTCGACTACTGCAATGGTGTCTTCACAGCTCTCACTAAAAAATCTATTAGAAAGCTGCAGCTGATTCAGAACACCGCTGCTCGAGTCCTCACTGACACTAAGAAAGTGGATCACATCTCTCCAGTTCTGAAGTCTTTACACTGGCTTCCTGTGTGTCAAAGAATAGATTTCAAAATATTGCTGCTGGTTTATAAAGCACTGAATGGTTTAGGCCCAAAATACATTACTGACCTCCTGCTAAATGATGAACCATCCAGATCTCTCAGGTCTTCAGGGACAGGTCAGCTTTCTGTCCCCAGAGTCAGAACTAAACATGGTAAAGCAGCGTTCAGTTATTATGCCCCAAATATCTGGAACAAACTCCCAGAAACCTGCAGGTCCGCTGCAACTCTTACTACTTTTAAATCCAGGCTGAAGACTTTTCTTTTTGTCGCTGCTTTTAATTGAACAATTCATATCTTAAACTGCACTGTAACTTTTATCCATGTACTTTTTCTTGTAATGTTTAATTGAACTATTCATATTTTAGACTGCACTGTAACTTTTATCCATGTATTTTTCCTTTTAATGTTTATTTTATTAGCTTTTCTTTGTTATGCTTAATGTATTTCATTTTTTTGTAAAGCACTTTGAATTGCCTTTTGTTGAAAAGTGCTATATAAATAAACTTGCCTTGCCTTGCCTTGCCTTGCCTTGCCTTGCCTTGCCTTGCCTTGCCTTGCCTTGCCTTGCCTTGCCTTGCCTTGCCTTGCCTTGCCTTGCCTTGCCTTGCCTTGCCTTGCCTTGCCTTGCTGTAGCGGCCATGTTGTGCATGCTCCTGCAGGAAGACACACCTGGGTGAAACTGCAGAGAATATCAAACAAGTTCTGTGCCTGACCATTAGTTACTCAAGTTTTAGTTTAGTTGTATCAACTGTCTTCACTTCATAGTTGTTTTAATATTAAAGAGACTTGAGAGAGAATGATAATAATGTAACCCCTCGTTGTGCAGAATTGCTCCAGACATGGAACTCATGGCATTATATAAGGGCGATTTTCTTTGATACACCCTCTCTGTGTCTTCTGTTGAAGGATTCTCGGATTATGGGGACCACTCTTTTCCCACTTGGTGTAATTTAATTACAGTGGACCTTGGCATACCCAGGCTGTGCCCACGCGGAGCCGGTGCAGAATACCAGCCGGGAACATCCTGTCTTAGGCGACAGGAACATCAGACGCGACAGATGGCTCATAAATCATGGAGGTGCATGCACAGAGGCGATGGGAGGCCTTCCTCTGGAGAGCACACTGTGAGCAGGTGGGCAGAGGGAGCATCAACATTAGCACTCTGAGTGGGGAACTGGTGTCACACAGGCTGAGCTGGGAGGGAAAACATGGAGCACGGCTTCCACATTGTGTCGAAACATTTTAAGGTGAGATGTTATAGTATGCAAGAACTTTCATATCTAATCTGCATAAAGGTAACAACGTTTTTTACAGTGTCACAATGTAAACCATATGGTAGAGCTCCCACCTAACAGCTGCCACCATTTTTGTTTAAAACTGATGTAGGATTTTGTTTCCTTGTGAATCTTACGAGGAGAGAGCCAGACTGAAACAGGTTGGACTTCATGCATGTTAAGTATATTTTTGTATTGCTTGGTCCCTCACACAGGGGAATATAATGATTATTACAAAATAATATTATTTTGTTAAAAGCTAGTTTTCCAGCAGATCCTTAAAAAGCCTTAAAATACATTAAAGTCATTGTTAAAATGTCCTAAACCAATCTTTTCAAAGTAATCTACCTTTTAAATATTATACCCAATGACTCCTGCATGAATGTCACTCACAATAGGATATCATTGCTAAATCTAGCACATGCTAATTTCTACTTGAAAATATGAAAAGAATGTTTCCATTATTGCTGTCTCCAGATTTGAGAAATATTGATATTGTTCAGTTAAAATTGGTTATAAACTGCATTTTTTAATTCATACTAAAAATTGAAAGATACAGTATTTATTCTGCAAGATCCGTCAAGATGAATCCTGTTTCAAAATAGGGAAATATACTGTCTCTGTGATTAAGCTGTCTTCATTGTATTCAACATCAATTCTTCCCACACGCTAAAGAGTTGACTCCATGCATCAGGGTCCCCCTCCACCATGTGTATTCATTTCTCATCTGTTATGACTTCATTAAGACACATTAACTGATACTGATATGTTATTCATTCATAGGGAAAGTAATTTCCTTTTTTATTGCAAACTGCCTCTGCGTCTAATCAATGCTTTACTTTGCATTCACTCACATTAAAGAAGTGCTGCTGCTGCGTGCGTAAGGCATAGTGCAGCAGGCGATAAAATGCTATACTTTAATAAATAAATAACAATCCTCCATTGATTTGGAGCTTGTTTATTTCTCCTTGA
Organism: Pseudochaenichthys georgianus; assembly: GCF_902827115.2. Classification (NCBI taxonomy): domain Eukaryota; kingdom Metazoa; phylum Chordata; class Actinopteri; order Perciformes; family Channichthyidae; genus Pseudochaenichthys; species Pseudochaenichthys georgianus. The sequence goes on along the minus strand of NC_047518.2, from coordinate 36,102,627 downwards.
ACGGTTTCAAGAGGAGACATATCAAAGTGATACAAGTACTGCAAACCACAGACTACACTGTTTTGTGATATGTTTGTGATATGTATGTCTTTTAAACACCTTAATGTCATATATGTTGTTTTATTGAGCTAACCTATTCTGCAAAAACTGTGTTGTAAGAGAAAATATCTTAGCAGACCAAATATAAGCATATTTGGCCTTGATTTAAGATATGTCATCTTGGTAAGATTTCAGTTTTTGCAGTGTACAAAAGTAAGAAGTTAAACACAGCTTATTTTAATTGATACTCAAGATAAAAGGATAGTAAAGTAATAGGTAAAGTGAAAGTCTAGGAATAATAATAATGTGTATTTTCTATGGTGGTCTATGCAGGTAATTCGCTTGTAGTCCAGTCTTGCATTGTTGAGAAAACATGAGTTTCACCAGCTGGCAAATAACCAGTCCTGAAGATATATTATGGTCATTTAATTCTATTGGACGATAAATGTAGTTACTGCGCATTTAGGCCAGACAGACTTAATGAATATGTATGCAGTGTTGCATATTAATTATACCGGGGTCAAATACAATTAGAATATTATTGGTGTTTACAACATCAAAACACTTTCATTGTGTCCAATACTTTGGCAGGAAGTAAATAACAGTTCATTTCTTAACTCCTGCCACATCATTGAGAAAAATGTCGGCCAATAAGTGCTTCTTCAAGCTGTCTGTTACTTTAGTGTCACACATGATGATCATGAATGGGTGCAGTTGTTCTATTTAAATTACCAGAACATATTTGTCCTCTTTTTTTTATAGAAAGGCATCAATAAATAAATACAGTCCTGCCAGATCTGCAGAATGTTCCATGTTCCAGTTGATGATGAAGACCATTATGATGGATCATCAAAACTTATACAAACCTACAGGTCAGTCAGTTTATATGTACTGTGAAAATGACCTCCTCTGCCAAAAGGTAATATTTCATTGTCATTATCTTTGATCCGGTATAATGAACTCAGAAAGGTTACAGCTTTGTCTAACAATGGCAAACGCAGCAAAGGTTATCATATCGACGTTACCAGGAAAGAAAGGCAAGAGCAAATGAAATATTCAAGATGATTTCAATTAGTGACAGGGAAGAAGCCTTTGATAACCGGATACATGGACAGATAAACAGACTGACAGATGAATTGATGAATAATACACTAACAGACTTCATAAGTGACATTGATTCCTTCTCAGATCGATGCTTCTCATACTTACCTTGATGGGAAAGTGCAGGTATCGCCATTCTGAATCAGAGCACTGATCACCGGCTCTCTCAAGGGAGCCCTGCGCTTCAGTGTTAAAAGACTAGCTGAAATATTCAGCATTAGCCAATGAAGCCACTTGAAGCCAATGTCACTAGTTCTCTCTCCTCCAGCTGGCTTGCAATACACACGCACACACACACACACACACACACACACACACACACACACACACACACACACACACACACACACACACACACACACACACACACACTTTTCCACTCCTGTGTTTGCATACTAATGTCTGTGTGCTAAACACCTTCCCATCACCCCTCTGATGAAATCTCTTGGCGCATAGATCCACAGTTTGGATTGTTTGTTTGGAGTTCATTATTCTTTTGTTAATGAAACACAAATGCACACAGCATCTTGAAGTGAAGTGTGGCATGCTGTCACTCTCAGTCTGTTACCCAGAATAGTGACATCAAAACTGTAAAATCTCCAATGGCTGCTTATCATTTTTGAAAGACGAATGTGAATCCAAATTCTGCAAAACAAATAAATATGATGAATGAATATGAATATCACTGTTACAAAGGAACTGGTTTTTTAAGAGAGCAGTTTTCCTGTATTTTGGTCCTGATTAAAAACTATCAACAAGTTTTGGATGGATTGCCATCAAACATAGTAGCCTATAGACATGAATTCACTAGCGCCATAAAAAGTGAAAACTGCCAAACTGTAGTACAAACCTCATAATGCCAGCATGCTAAGCTGTGATGGTAAGCATGGTTAACGTTATGTTTGCTCAACATCAGTGTGTTCAGATTGTCGTGACCTAGTTAGCAGGCTGACATTAGCATTTAGCTCACAGAGCTGCTGTATGTCTTGTTTTCACACCCAAGGTCTCATTGTCCTCATTCGTGCAACCTTTCCTGCTCATCCTGAACTGCAAGGACAATCAGGTGCACATTATCTATAGGAACAACTGATTTGGGTGTTAATATGAAGATCAAGATGTGAGATGAGACAGAAAAGCATAACCTCCTTAAACCTCAAGTTTATATTCCTCCTGAAGTCAGTCTCATCAAGGGATGTTGAATTAAAGGACAGCACATACAGCATCACTCCATTAAAGCTACACAGCAGGAGTTTTGCTTTGGTCCTGCTGTTTGCAATTCTATACAATGATGAAGAGGAATTGACATTGTTTTCTATGTGGGGGTAATTTTAAAAGCTTTTTCATAAATAGACTTCACGAAGTGGGCGCTGTTGTTAAGATCCACTTTAAGGCCTCTTACATAAGGTGTTCTCTCAACAATCAATGTGTGCTCTTGGTCTTTAGTGTTCCATTTGTTTGCGTTTTTAGTTTACTGTCGGTACAGCGTGTGCTTTATCAAGGCTGATGTAATTTACCACAACAAACACCAAACTACAAATAAAGAGGTATTTGGGATTAATGTAGAAGAGTAACCTGTATGGGACATTTAGACTTTAATTAATGTCATGTTTAATAATAATACCTTACATTTATTATAGCGCTTTTTAAATGACTCAAAGCGCTTTCACATATACACACATTACACATATATCATACATGCAATGGTCATGTACTGTGGACAATACCCACAGGAGCAAGTTCAGGTGAAGTGTCTTGCCCAAGGACACACCGGCTTTACATACGCAGCAGCAGCGGGTTTCACCCCTTGATCTGATGATCATTGCACAGCGCACTGCATTGTTGAGAAAACATGCGCCACATCACGCCTCGAAGTACACATTGGTATTATACATGTACTGTGGACAATACCCACAGGAGCAAATCCGGGTGAAGTGTCTTGCCCAAGGACACAATGGCCTGACGCAGTGGCGGGTTTCGAACTGGAGTTCCCCAGCACTCCCCCTTGATCTGATGATTGGATGCACAGACCACTGCACCGTCCTGTTTACCACAGGTGTCTCATTGGGGGACTGTGGCCATGAATAATTTACATCTATTGCTGACCTTATATTAGTGTAATTTCCCTCTTTCAAATCATATTTATTTTTTCTTGCATCTTTGCTAATGGGCATTCAAACCAAGTAAATCAAACACTCCAGTAAACCGGTATGAGGCTGAAGAATAGGAAAGGAGGCTAAAGGTAATACATTGTAACCACAGTGCTGTTGGATCAGTCGATAACAAGCTGCAATGGCTTGACCTCTAACAACAGCAGCATATTGAGATTAGCATTCATTTGCTCTGCTCCTCCCGTGGTACCTGCTCTAAGTTTAGCCAAGCTGTTACGACCCAACATCCATCAAATCTGTATTTTTAGGAGCAAATTTACTGAGCGGGTTTTCGGTATAAAAGATCCCCGTTTTTCTAAGGCCACTGAGAATGACTTCTTTCTCCATTTGGATCCCCTCATAGGTATGGCCAGCATTCCTGAGCAGGTCATTTTTTCCACATACTAGTTGACCTTTAACCTGCAGCCGGTACACATTATACAAAGGTGTGGGAAGAGCTAAGTGCTGCATGCCAGAGGCGGCAAAAGTCACATGTATAACTTATTCCTAACACAGCACAGAGAATTGTTTCAGTGTTCTGCTCAGTGGCTCGCTGACCTGTCAAACTGCTCCAGATGGTCAAATTGACCCATGTGGTTAGCTATGCAAATTGCCTTTGTATTCCTCATTCATTATCACTGTATGCAGCAGATATATTTCTGGTCTTTATTTATGCTTAGTGATGTTGTTGATGTTGTTGTTCTTAAGAACATCAGTCCATCAGTGCAGGTCTTTCAGTAGCATTTTCTGCAAAGATAAGATGTTTCTCAATGAAGCTGTGGGTTCTTCCTGGGGTGGATTTTCGCTGTATTTGCAGTACTGTCTCCGCTCACCGTAAGGATGCTGGCCAATTAGGAAACTGAAAATCTGTGTTAAATTGCTGAGCAGGATCTGGCAGCGAGGAGGACTGAACTTCCTCTGAAAAGTTTAGAGGGTGGCCTCCAGATGGTCGACAGATCTGTGTAAAGCACCAGAGTGGAGGATGTGACTACTGCTGATATATATGAAATTACACAAGTCACATTTGACATGTTAAAACACTACAGTAGATCCATTACAAAAGAAAACTTGACCAACTAGAGATTATTCCCCACAGCACATGATTGAATACTTGACTTAATTATTAAAGGGTAAATCCACTGATAAAATAAGAAAATATGTACTTTATTAATCCCAATTTGTTTTTAGTTTTTTTATATATATATAGATATGTACACTTCAAAGGTGATAGCTGTTGTGGGGTATAACCCAAACATTTAAAAAAGTTGTGTTAAAATATGTCGGGTGATGTCATTCGAGGCAGCATTTGTTGGAGCTTAAATAAAGTTTGACAAGCAGCTTGAGGCAACATGATGGGTAATGTGAGCCCCAGATTTGACAAGGAAGAGAAATGGAAAAAGGACAAAAGATTATATTCCAACCGTCAATCAGGAAAATGGGAATATCATAGTTGCATTGATAAACCTCTAAAGTACTATTTTCTACGCGTAATGAAATTCAGATAACACATAATTTCTACATGAACCATGAAATGTGAATCACATCCATCATTTCATTGGGAAATTCTCTTTTCAAGTTCATTTCATGGTGTCTACGCGGTGCAGTGCCAGGTCGAGCGGAAGAGGGGCAGGTGGGTGCTGACAGAGACGGGTGCACAGACGCCATGAACAGAGAGAAGAAGCCAAAACCTGCCAAGCATACTGAGACAGCGAGCCCCCAAATGACACAACATATGGAGTACAGCTGAAAAAATCCCTCCACCCTTCTCCACCCGCCACCATCTCGTCCTCGTCTGTGAAAAACAGGCTCTGAAACTGTGAAAGCAAGAGGGATGGAGAATTTGAATATCTATTTCTGTAACAATAGCAACCATGTTAGGAATTCTCATAAGACATGCTAAACCGCAGTCCCTCTGTTGAAAACATCTAATTCTGTATAATAAGTGAATCAGTGAAGCTTGTTAGACAATAAAATGTCCTCTGCAGTATCAGAGCCTGCTACCTGAATACCGCCTTCTTGAAAAGACAGAGTTCAGAAAAGCACAACGTGAATCCTGTTATTTCTGGTGCATATTTCTCTTGATATGTTCAATTCAATCGATGCGCTGCCCTCTACAAACACCGCCCACCTCTTTATTAATGAGGTGGAGGACAATTACCACTGAGACTACTTTCCAAGCCATTCGTTAAAGGCACACCCCTTGTCTGCAGGCCAAAAAGGAGATAATGGAAGGAGTGCTTGACCTTGACTTTCCACCACTTCACTTCTTTTCCCATGGCACAACTCGACAAAAAAACTCTCCAGCCTTTCTTTGCCGGCAAGAATTATTTGTCAGGTTTTCAGTGAGATAGAGATGATGGAAGAATCGGGGCATGGGACTAATCTCCAGAATCAGCCATCACAGCCTTATAGCTGTTTTTGTCAGTTTTCTCCTTTCCTTTATAGACCTCTTTTTACTTTCTTAGCCTCATTTTCTCTTTGCCTGCTCTCCTCACAGTGCCACTTCAGCTCCATTAAAGCCTCAAAAACGTTACCACCTACTGCGCCAGCAACATGGCTGTGGCTGCAGGGCACGTCCAGATGTTGGGGGGATCATTACATTACATTTCATTTAGCTGATGCTTTATATCCAAAGTGACTTAAATAACACTGTTCACAGTAAGTGAAGTCTACCTTAACGTGTTTACTGCCTGGGCGAGGGATCCATCCACTGACCCTCTGATTGGCTGACTAGCCACGGTTGCCCCTTGACTGGCTGATGCTTAACTGAAGCTTTTTATCCAAAGGTACTTACACTGTACTCTACAGCGTTGGCCGCACCGGATAATTGTTGGGTTCAGTATCTTGCCCAAGGACACCATGACATTTTGACTACCAATCGGACCATTGACCCTCCGATTGGTAGAGAACCATCGAACCCCTAAGCGACCGTCCAGCGTTACCAAAATGCCCTTCACTCACAATCATTTGGACGACTCAAAGGGTGTCACACGCTCGTGGCTCGCTGGTTGTGGGGCATTCAAAGCTGATAGAATTCCAAGTTACTTCCTCCCTGCTGACTTTGCTCACAACAGTTCATTGCCCGTTCGACAAAACCAAAGATAGGATCCTTCCCTAAACCTTGCCTGAACCCTAATCAGACTTGTTAAAACATTATATAATCACAATATCGTTTTTTGTGCCAACACATGACACCACTTCGACCACTTACAGTCTTACAGTATTCATCATTGATGTCTTTTGTGGAGAAGAAGCGCCTGTGACCATCTGTCTTTCTCAAAAGCACGGCGATCAAATGGCTTCGGGGGGAGATTCTGTGAAGTTCAATGTACTGGACAATACACAACGAACCAGGGTGTATATCAATTTCAATGGGGAATACACTACAAATCAACTTTGCTTTGTTTTGGTTATGTTTTGTCAAACACAGGTGGACATTTCTTAAAGTGAGCTGATGAGTTTCATAATCTCCAAATGTACAGCAACTACTTCAATAACGATGTGCTGCTGGGTAGCACTGCAAAGACACTCAAATGATATCTTAGCTACTGCACTATACAGTAGCTCATACAACTACGGAGTGAAATATAATTAAATGAAACCCTGAAATGCTATAAAAAGTATAAAAACTAATTTGAGGAATGGGAACGCAAAAGAAAGTGTTTCTGCTTCCACAACCACTGCCTTATTTGTTATTGTCATTGGTATTATTATTCACGTGGTTGTGGAAATAATGAGAGCAGTTATATTTTTGAAACTATATGAGTCTCTGTCATAGACACTCTGCGTTTTTGAATTCTGCCTTCGAGGAAAAGTAATTAAGGATGTTGACAGTTGCCTTGAAAACATGCAGAATGTGTGAAAACATACAGAATGTACAGATAATAAGTCGTGGAAAAGTATACTAATAATTTGAAATATACAGCACAAACTATAAACTAACTTGCGTATAATGAACTCACCAGAACATACAGGAGGAGTTGCATATGGATTAGCAAGTGCTTAAATAGCAAAAACAGTGAGAAAGACACCAGTGTTGATTCATAATTTCTCCTCTTTCTCTTGAGTGGTTTTCTTGGGTTTCTTGGCCTCTGTAGAAAACAGACATCGCTAATTAATCCCTGACACTGAGCCCAGCGTGGGGAGATGGTTTGGGACAGCCCCATGCAAAGTGGAAGCCACCACTTCCAAATGAGGCCTGACAGGTGACTGCGTCCCCCATGCAAGCCCCTGCAAGCATGCTGCTACCATCCACTTGGGGTATTTGTCAAAAGATATCACAAGCAATATTTTGCTGACTGCTCTTTTGCCTAATTGGTTGGGAATTTAAAGGAACTATCGTCTTTGTGTCATTTTTAATTATACAAACGTCCTAACAGTTGACATATTGCAAGCAACTGTATGTTTAGTTATAGTTAAATAATGAGGCTCCAAAAAAGCCTGAATTGATCGTTGTTTCATATTGCAGGCTCAGTGTCTAAGTGTGGCTGGTGCAGGGATGGCTTTATGATGGTAGTTGTATAAACAGGAGAGGAATCTGAGGACATTTGGTAGTGTAGAAACAAATAACCACATGTACACAATTAAATCTCTTACAACTCTTGCTAGATATCTCACTATGTGTGTACTTTGACAATCGTTTTTTTTGTGTCTCTGTTTCTATTCTCCTTCACTCTCTCCCTCTGCTGATTGATATGTGAGGCTGCCTGAGCTCTATAGCTCAAAGAATTCACTATGTGTTGTTCAAAGTGGTGAGAATGTGGTAGCTGCAATAAAATAGTAGAAATTCAAAGGATGGGAAGCCGGTTTTTCAGTCAAATTCAGTCACTAAATGCTAGTGTTCATCTGATTATTGATAGAATAGAATCGGAGGGATGAAACCCCTCTGTAATTGTCACATATGCAGAGCACACAGTGAAATTTGTTCTCTGCATTTAACCCATCCTAGTACCAGGAGTCTAGTACTAGGAGCAGTGGGCAGCTATTATACAGCGCCCGGGGAGCAATGGGAGTGAGGGGGAAAGGGGGTTGTCCGGTGCCTTGCTCAAGGGCACCAAGGCAGGGCAGGAGGTGAACTGGGACCTCTCCAAGTAGCAGTCCACACTCCATATTTAGGTCTGTTCGGGGGGCTTGAACCGGTGACCCTACGGCTCACAGTCCAAGCCCCTACTGACTGAGCCACTGCCGGTTACCATGATAACTCCAATAAAAGTAAAGGTTACAAGTTTCCTGTGCTTTCGACCATTTGAAACATGATATTGCTGGCGGTAAATAAATAAAACAATCCCTTGTTATAGTGTTTTCAAGCTTCCATTTTCACTTTACATTTTAAATACTCACAAGACATGAGAATTAAAAGGTATTTGAATTTGCATGCCATTTTACAGCCTCAAACGTGTGCTTTGTGGCCGTCATTCAGACTGTTCATCCTATACACTACCATAAGGGTTAATGGGGCCAATGTATAACTGGAGATCCACCTGCTTACTTTAGCATTCTGTATATTATAATGAATGTAAATAACAAACATGTGGGGATGTGGATGTGTTGAGGCAAAATTATATGGATATGTGCTCTCTTCTATCATAGATGTTTGGGTAGTAATGGTTACACTTTGACTTTGTGCTCACTCTAGCACTGTAAAATCTCTTAAAATAGCAAGTTGTTCCGGATGAACATTTTCTTGTCTTCTGCCGCCTCAGTATGGACTAACACGTAGGGCAAATGTACAGAAATATATTAAAGGTCTCAATACTTTACACTCTCTAGCTCGCCCTCCCCTCGTACATGGAAACACACACACATTCGCCCACACACAACCACTGGAAAAGACACTCTGGAAAATACTGTTTGCTGATATGCGGATTGGCATAAGAGCGGAACGCTGAGCATTTCAATCTAAACAGTAAATACTCTTAATTGGATTGTGTGCTTATGTGCTTTGATGTGAATCCTCTAAGGGCTGTATATGATTAGGCCTAATTGATTTTGATACATATTTACACGAGTTTGGTAAATTAGTCCAAAGCAAAATGTTTCGTCATTAACTCTAATAGGGGAGAATTATGGGCCACCTTTTGGTTTACACAGCCATTACTGGAACATCGTGTCGTTGCAGTGTCAGAGTTCACTGGTCATTTGGCAGTGCCCTGTCTGTGTCAACATCCTGTGGAAATAACCATGCGGACCTCCCGCTCCTCACAGAGGGGATGATGGGAGCTGAGTGTGGGGCCTTGTCGTCACCCTGAGGTTAAGAGGTGGAGCAATAATCCTCTCTTGCTGATCTCTAACCATCACCTGCCTCAGGAGGTTGTGCGTCAAGCGATTCAACCTCATTCACATGAGATATAGGTCTAGTGTCCCTAGAAATGTTGAAACACCACCATCACCAGCGTTTGTCAGACAGTTTGAATACGGTATGTGTGTTCACAGGAGTGTGCACTGTAGAGTCAAATAGCATAGTTTAGGTCTGCACAATATTAAACCAAACTAATATCAAAAACAATTGCACTATGTCTGCGGTATAAAAGATGCCGGAATATCCCCTCTAAATTGTGAAAATGTAAAAAGATAAATGCATTGATCTGGTGCAACTTAAGTGGCTAGATAGATATAACTGTGTGCTTTAGTAAACATTTTAATCCTATACTTATTTGATTGTATCTATAAGCAAATTAATGACTAGGAGTAGGTTGATGTGGAAGGGAGGCTGTGGCTCAGTGGATAGCATGCTGGACTTCATATCAGGGGGTAGCAAGTCCGAGTCCCACTGTAGTCAGCATGTCGTTGTGTCCCTGACAAGACACTTCACCTGAAATTGATAAAAGCGTCTAACAAATGACATGTAATGTTAGTGATCCCACAGCCGGGAAATTCTTACCACTGTTATTTATACTGTAGAGATGTTAAGAAATGAATTGACTGTATTTAATCCAAACATCAAAACACTGAAATAACCTTTCAAATATTCAATTCCTTAAATCCTCAATAATTGCACAATGGAGATTTAAAATGTGTTTTTCCCAAAGTTATTGTTCACATATTCATGTATTTTTTTAATAAATATGTATTTTTGTAAATCTGTTGGATCTCAGAAGTGATTTTAGGTGAACAAAGATATATTGATGGAAACAAACAGCTGGTTATCCGTTAGTTTGGCGTCACACAAGGCACAGTTCTAGGATATCTTATCTTCTGGCTTTCTTGGCTTTCTTTCAATAAATGTGTTCTACATTCATTATAGTCCACAGGAACGATTTCATGTGGCTACTGTGTACAAGGTATTTCATTTCCTTGGAATATGCTTTTCAATAAAATATAATTATGAGTGCAGTACACAGCGAACTAAAGTGTCTATTGTAGAGTGTTTCCTTTCATTTCTGATGGTTAGATGGCTTTGTGCCTTTCCACTTTGTCTTCTTGTCTCAGTCTCATACTAAAAGTTTAAAGATTGAATCACTCACTTTTACAGTATCCCTTCAAGCATTGTTTGGTTCTAAATCTGACATTTGCCAAATGTTGCTTTTCGCTTTGACACCAAATCCTCCCCCATCTTGACTGTCAACTCTCTGTAATACTAATCCTGCTAATCTGTGCTGCTGCTGTACAGAGCAAACACCTTTTTCCTTCAGTTTATAATTGTAGCTCCATGTTGGCAGGTAATGTAATCGATGTTTGTCCTTACACTGTGTAACTTGGGTTAACATCGACTAGCGAGCCTTGTTGGTGGCACTTTTTGGCAGGGGGACACTGTGACACTGTGGGAAAATAACATGAGCCCCTTTGCCATGCAGGCATCCACATCCTTGGTTTCACATCACCTGCAATTTAGATTCCATTACTTGCTGTGCCACACTTCCAATAAAGCTTGGGCCTAATTACCAAAGTATGGGTTCAGGGTAAAGGTGAATGTGCAATTACAGAATTAAAACAAGCCCCCGTTTAGCTTGTCAGTCCTGACAGAAATAATTTGAGTGAATTATGAAATGCTTCCACTGCTCTCAGCTTCATTGTCGTCTCATGAAAAAACCAAATCCAATCTCTACTGCTCCTTTCTCTTCAAAAGTAAAGCAACTAATTGTGCTTTCCTATAATTACTTTTGAACTGTACGTGTTGGTGATAAACAAAAGAAAATAAACACCCCCTGTAACTGCTGTACCTGTGCTGCCTAATGCTTTCTGTGTTCCTTGAACCGTTTAATAAAAGAGGTCGAAATTAATGAGATCATTTTAATTTCGGTGTGGTGGTTATGGTATTCATGCGGAAATTGTATATCATTATCAGGGTTTTAGGTCTAGTGAATTAGAAGCTATAATTAGCTGCTCAGGTAAACTAAAGTTGTGATGTTGCCAATTATGCTAGGATTGCAAAATAGATAACATTCAAATGACACCAAATGATAATACACTTTTTTTTTTTTGCTTTCTTAAAGGGACATTGCACTGAAACTGAAATGTCTCTTAAATCTGCTGCCATGTTTTAAATGTGTGCTTTACTAAAATGTAAAAACCTATATGTTTTTTTTTCAAAAAATCCTGCTACAAGCAAGCATTTTAAAAAATTGCCTGGAATGACGCAATTTGCCAGTGGCTGACCAGATTCACTGATTGAAGTTGTGTCTCTATGGCAACCAGCTGTCTGTAATTAGCAAATCAAGCCAGAGTGAGGTTGGAGCATCAGAGTGGCTGCAGATAAGTCAAGAGTGACAAGTGTTTGCAGTAATTGCATTGCTGTGAAGTTAATGCTGACATAACTGCAGGGATGTGTGTTCTACTGTTGCTTTTCCTCAGGTATTGTAAAACTGAATGTTTCCCGTGTTGAAAGAGAAACAATCATAGCTGTTCAGTGCTGTGTGTCTTACACTGATTTCTGTTTCTCTGCAGCTCCATTGTGCTTCACTCTGTGTCAGCTGGAGGTGTGTATTGTGCTAAAACAGCCAGAGGTATGTAGTAAGCTTTGATTGATGTTTGTACTTTTTTTAAAATCACCCATTAGTGGGTATTTTTGATATTTCATAACAAATCGCTCACAGAGAATAAAAATCACTTTGTTAATATGTCTGTGGATGTCATGCGAGCAAAACATGGTGAAAACCGTCTGTCTAAATTAAAAATCTGGATGGAAATGTTCGGATTTCCAAAGGGAGGTTCTGTGAGTAAATTAAAAATCAAGAACCTAAAGAATAAATTACAAGAACATGAAGATGGAATGAACGGTAAAAATAAAGAAGGCTTTCAATGCTCTGTGAGATGTACAGTGTCTAAATTATTTAAAGTTAAACGTAATTAAACTCCATGACATTTATGAGAGGGACTGCTCGAAAGTAGGATATTTGGGATATCCGTCGTAGCCAGGGTTTACGATCAGTTTTTGGATGATTTGTACAGAGGAACAAGTATCACAGCACCGACGGGTGAAAAATAGTGTTTTGGTAACACGGGGTGTTCAGGTAACACTTAAAGACTTTGTTATGGAACGCAAAGCAGACTGATTTTAAATGCCATTTTCTTAATGTCTTTCATTTTTTGTTTTTGTTTTAATGTTTCTTTTATTATCTTTTACTGTTTTTAAATGCCTTTTGTCTGAATGTCTTTCATTTTTGTAAAGCACCTTGAATTGCCTGGTGCTGAAAGGTGCTATATAAATAAACTTGCCTTGCCTTGTGTTGCAGCACGTGCAGCTGCTCTGGGTTTGGATTATCCTGGAGTCCATGGAGGGCCTGATCTCTATAGACCACCTCACCATGGGATGCACCACAGCATGATGGCGCCCAGACCTCAACCTGAGAATAACAATGATCCTGGATGGGGTGCGACTGAACCTAACATGGCCTCGAACGAAGGTCACCCCAGGAGTCTGCATGGAGCTTACAGGCCGGTTCAAGCTGAATACACCACGGACCAAGTGCTCGGCCTTCCTAGAGAACGGTCACTTTTTCACCGCAAGTCAAATTTTAAGCAGGTCAAGCATGTTGCCCCTCCATCTCTGGCTGAAGCCCCAGGCCAACCTGACCTTGTGAACAGGGACCCCCGAGGTCGTAACAAGCCACTCTCACATGTCTACAATAAGTACAACCTTCTGGTTGACGAGTCCGTCCCAAATAGACATGGCATGTCCCAAAGCAGGGGTCATGGCGCTCACCAGAGGCGTTTCACTGGATATGGCCTGAGAAGAGAAGTTCCTGTCCTCAGTTCATACGGCATCATGAACAGCGGCCACATCAGAGCGACAACTAGCTCAAAACCTGCTGTTGACAGACGGAAATGGATCAGGTTTCCTGGCCTTCTTCCTCAGCCCCTGCACCAACGCCTGAATGTCAAACAGTATTTTCAAGGTAACCCTGTCCGGAGACATCTGACGGAAAGCAAAATCAGGCCGAATTAGCTGGTGAGCTAAAGGGTCTGACACATAGCTTGGCTGTCTTGTCAAATATTGTGTATGTGAGGAGTTCTTAAAGTTAACAGGCAAGCATTTTTTTAAGGGAAAAACAATGTGATTGCAGAATCTATTTTTCTGGCTTCCTCTAACCTTTACTGAAAGATGAAATGTCCTACCTATCTGAATACAAGCTCCTGCATTGTTGCTTCCTCACCTGTAGCTCTAAAACACGTCACATCTTGTATTGTCTCTCGATTATTAAATTACAAATGGCTATAATTCTCATTGCCTCTCTTTCTCTTCTGCCCTGCTCATCATAAATTCCTCACTCAGGTCTGGATGTTACCAGAGTGCCATCTGTTGGCTCTAATGGGTACATCTCCTTTTGGCTCACATTGTTGAACACAGGTGCTGCTTAACAGAAGGTTAGCTTTTTACAAATCCCCTTATCTGTTTACAATCTGTTGTTTGCAAGTACTACTAGTGGGTATGCTAATTTCTCCAAATAACCTTGGTCTTTAAATGAGGCCATGTTTCACTAGTGTTCTGCCATTTCCAATAGAGACAATGGGGTTTTAAATGCAGCCTTATATTTAGAATTTAGGAAAGCGTCACCAAGTATTTAATATTTGTCATTACTCATTATATTACAAAATAAAACCAGAAAAAATAAGCTAGGGTGGGTTTTATAGACCAGATTAATTAAAGAAAAGCTTTGATTCCTCACTGAAAGACGTTTGAGTGTGTGCAATGGTAAGCGGGTTATTCAGTTATCAAATGATTGAGCCATAAATCAATCAGGAGCTAGAAAGAACGAGTCGGTTATGAGCAATCATCCGGGACGTGTATAAGGTAATGAGGGACAGAACAAAGAAAATCTATCAGCTGTTTATGGGAGGCGGGAACAGTGAAGAGTGGTAGTACATCATACAAAATGTCACGTTTGGACTAAAAAAGGGTTGAGGTCCAGCAGCTGCAGGTGGCCGGTTTAAAGCCCACACATTTGGTGATGTCAGGCTAAACCTAGAAGAATCCTGCACACATTATGTTGGTATCAGAGTATTGAATGCACCACTAAACCACAAGTAAATGGGGGAAATGCTAACCCTTCAGCACAGGTTTTCAGCTGGTCTTCACTGATGTTCGCTGAACACCCATTTCCTGTTACATGCTGCAGTTGTTCGCCTCCTTACCTTCAATCAATGACTTAATGACCCCTTTTACAGTTTGACAAATTAGGCTGAATGTTGGAAGGTAAGAGAATCAGCTGTGTAAACCTGTGGCCACCTAAGATTAACCTGGACTATATTTAGTACACCTAATGTACCTTTCTATCTTAAATATAGCGTACAAAATGACTAATACGTTTACCATCTCTTTTTATCACATCCCGCACAATTTAACTCAATTAAACTCTAATGTCAGATCAGATGTTCGACAACAAATCCCACAAAGAGCAGTACGGCCTAGAATACAGACATAATGGGTTTAGCACCGTTTCCATGTTGGCATCAGTTTATTTGGAACAAGAAGAGGAACCAATGTGCTCATGGACAACTTCACAATAGTATTATATTGATGTTTACAAGAGTATCTTTTATCTAGGCATGGAGGGATATTCATTTTTATTTAAAGTCATTTTGTAGGTAGTAGTTTGTGTTGTTGCGTTGCTGCATATTGCTCTTATTTGTGTAAATCACCACACACCACTGTTGTGTCCACCTGTAAGACAAAATAACATTTGTACTTTTCCATCAACTGTAAGATGGTTAGGCCCCAGTGTATCAATAGTTGCAGGGTTATTTATACTTCACACACATTGAATACTGAACACTGCAGTTATCTGTGCTATAATAAAATGCACCAGCTTACAGTCTGTTCCTCAGTATCTATTTAGAAGATATACTTGGCTGAACTTCTATTCTCCATGTTTGCCTACATTTATGCTTACCAATAACCTATTTCCTCAGAAACAATCCTTACTTTTGTGTGAAAAACGAAAATGGAACATTGAACATCTCCAGAATAGTAAGTGTTAGCAGCTATACGCACATCCAGCAGCAGTTCATAATAAATATCACTGCAGACAAACACAAAGCATCCACACTGCCAGTCACAGCCCTCCTGTTTCTGTGTTTCGCTGAATAAAGTTTGAAGTCATCTGGCCCTTCCAGCTGGAACAAAATTCAACAAAATGGTCAACGGTTATCATTTTATGTTACAGACCAACACTGTCAAAGTTTATAGAGTCCACAGAGCAAGATGTGCCACTCTCAACTTAGCAGTCAGTGGAGCTTGTAATGTTAACTTTAGGGTACAAAGTTTTAGTTTATATACAGGCAATCCACGTTTACAGAGATATTAATCTTCCTCACACCAGTCGAAGAAAAATAAATCATCGATACTGTGCGAAAATGTAAAAGCAAATCATCGACCGATTGGAATAACATTGATATGATTATAGTAAAAAACATTATTGAAGAAATTGCAGAACCATTGACTCATCTCTTTAACTTGTCTTTTCAATCTGGTAAATTCCCAAATAAAATGAAAATAGCAAAAGTTATACCATTATATAAAACTGGGGATAAACACCATTACACAAATTACAGACCTGTTTCATTGCTCTCTCAGTTTTCCAAGATCCTTGAAAAGCTTTTTACAAAAAGACTTGACAGTTTCATGGAAACAATCAGCTTTTGGACGACAGTCAATATGGATTCAGGAAAGATAGATCAACATCTATGGCACTAATGGAATTAAGTGAGGAAATAGCAAACTGCATGGACAATAAAAAACAAGCAGTGGGAATATTTATAGACTTACAAAAAGCATTTGACACCATAGATCACAATATTTTACTGATAAAACTGGAACGGTATGGCATCAGAGGGGTGGGATTAAACTGGGTGAGAGATTATTTAAGCAACAGACAACAATTTGTTGAAATTGGTGAACATAAATCAGAATACATGAACATAACTTGTGGAGTACCTCAGGGGTCCGTGTTGGGTCCAAAGCTGTTCATAATATACATCAACGACATTTGCAGAGTATCAAATATATTGAAATTTATTTTATTTGCAGATGACACTAATATTTTTTGTTCCGGTGACAATTTGAAAGAGCTAATGGAAGTGATAACAGCAGAAATGATTAAAGTAAAACATTGGTTTGACACAAACAAATTATCATTAAATATAAGCAAAACAAAGATTATGTTATTTGGAAAACATAAAACAAATCCACAGATACAATTAATACTAGATAACATACACATAGAAAGAGTATATGAAATTAAGTTCCTTGGTGTGGTTTTAGACCACAAAATCAGCTGGAAACCTCATATCACTCATGTAAAAGCAAAACTGGCTAAAATCGCAATATTGGGAAAAGCCAGATACATTCTGGACCACAACTCATTGCATACTCTATATAACACACTAATATTGCCATATCTGATTTACTGTGTGGAGATTTGGGGAAACACGTACAAAACCAACCTACAGCCGTTATGCACATTACAAAAAAGGGCTATAAGAGTTATCAATAATGTTGGATATCTTGAACACACTAATGTATTATTTTTGAAGTCACACATATTGAAGTTCATTGATCTGGTTACATTTAAAACGGCACAAATCATGTACAGAGCCAGACATAATCTACTTCCTAGGAAATTAAAAACATTGTTCGTAGACAGAGAGGGTGGGTATAATTTGAGAGGAAATCTACATTTTACTCAAGGTCAGAACAACTCTGAGAAGTATGAGTTTAACAATCTGTGGGGTGATTTTATGGAATGGTTTGGAGCAGGAGTTAAAACAAAGCACAAGCATAATTCAGTTTAAAAGGATGTACAGAAACACTTTTTTGGAAAAATATGAGAATGAAGAAAGGTGATTGAAGATGAGAAATTATTGTATATGTATGTATACATGTAAATGTATGTATGAATAACAACATAATGATTTAAAGGACAATCATTGATCAAGTAAGGGGTGGGAATTAATAAGCATTTGCTTCCTCCTACTCCCTTTCGGACACATATGATTTATTATTATTATTAATATGAAGACACTTTTTTTGTTGAATATACAAATATTACCATGAATGTGGATAAATACTGTATTATAACAATACGATATTCTGTTTTTCACATTTGTTATTTGTTATTTTTTAATCTGTTCGAAATAAAGACTGAAAGAAAAGAAAGAAAGAAATGTATTGTAATTCAGAACAGAGACTTAGCTGCATATCTTATGTGATGATATGTTGGGTATTAGTCAGAAGACATGACACATTAGAGAATTGCTGAGGATGACATGGTGAAGCAAGACTTAGCAATGTCAGGCTACCAACAAATCAACAGCTACTTATTAATACTTACAAACATCCGAAAATGGTAAATATAACAAATACACTCACACTCACACACTTTTGGTGTCTTTTGTGCATGTACTGTACCAATTGTAGGTTGTAGTTGTACAGCTCTATTTTACCAGGATAACCACCAAGCAAAAACGGCTCAAAACAAACCCGACCATTTATCAATGTTACCCTCTGTACTTTGAGAAATACTGATGGTTAAATATACATTAGTGTTTATCAGAAGTAAACTAAGCTGCTGCCCACTTCCTGCTGTTTTAAAAACAACAATTGAGACCTATACATTAAATAATCGAAGTTCTCATTCATAACACTCCGTTCGATGTCTCACTATGGGATGCGCCTCATCGCGGAGCAAACAGAAGCATCAATCTCATTACGCCAATCCTGATTGGCTGGTGATCTTGACGTCAGCGTCAGGGAATCCACCCCCTATAAGTAGCTTGCGCTACGTCGCATGCGTCATTAAAACACCTCTTCTCGCTTCAGAGCACATCTATAATGGTAGCCGGGCTAGCTTAACAGTCCACAGACTGAACCAAAGCTAACTTCGGTTGACGGGCGTTAGCCGGCTACTCTTTCTGCTTCGCAAGAAGACTATAGTACTAACACACCAGTTAGTATTATAAATAATCAACCCCGCCGTTCTTCCTCTGGAATTAAGGTAAGGCTTTGATTTTCAAGTTAGCAACACACCCGTTGCTAGCTTGTTTTTTCCCCTCACTGCCGACACCACGGTAGCGAGGACGTTTTTTCTTTTCTCTTCTCACGGAGGAGAAAAGGATTAAAAGAATATTACCACACCAGGTAATATTCTTTGAGGAAAAAGACCCACACTGTCCTTTTTTCTCCGGATTAAAGACAGGTTGGTAACACTTTTTTCTCGACGTACCTGTTACGAGCGGGTCCTCTCCACGCCTAGTGGCGAACGAGATGGACGCCTCTCTCCCTCACACCAGAGGAGTCAGGGACTCGGAGGCTCGACTCTGCGGCTGCGGGTTGAAGGTATCAGGCACAGACTCACACCAGGTCTGCTCGTCCTGCCTCGGGCTGGAACACGCCCAGGAGGCTATTGACAACCCCGGCTCGTGCGGGCATTGTGGGCACCATGAAGAGCCTCCGCCGACGGTTAGCACGACAAGCTAGCTTGTCGGGACAGGATCCCCTCATGTCCATTGATTTGCCGGCTGGCAATCCGCGGAACCGGATTCCCGCGCCATATCAGGCCGGGACCCGGTGGCGGCAAGAGACGCGGGAACGGGGCCCCACGCTATACCAAGCTGGGGCTCCCGGCTGGACCTCACCATGGTTTCACCCGCGGAGGATGTCCTAGAATTGGATTACATGGAGGACGAAGAGGATGCCTCTGAGTTCCTCCTGTCTGATTCGGATGAGCAAGAAGACGACATCTTCATGTCATCAGCTCAGGCTGCAAAGCCAGGAGCGATGGCTGCTCTCCCGGGCGATAGCACGCCAGCTTCGCCCTGTCTAAGCATGGATCTGCAGGCCGTGTGTCAGCGCGCTGCGTCCAGGCTAGACATCCCGTGGCCCGAAATGGCCAAGGAGACCTCCAGGTCCCGTTACGAGGGGAAACATTTTCCCCAAACAACGAGGACGAAGAGGCAACTCCTTCCGGTCTTCCCGGAGATGTTGGATGAGGTGTCGGTCTCGTGGAGAGACCGGCCCTTTAGCAACAAGGCCCCAATCCAGGGTGCCTCCTCCCTTGACTGTGACGGTATGGAGAGGCTCGGCCTGCTCCGCATACCGCCTATGGAACCGCTGGTGGCAACCCACCTCCTACCGAGGATGGGCCCGTCACCAAGCAGGAACCCCACACTGCCAGTGAAGGCAGACCGATTCCAGTCGACCATGACTGAACGGTCCTACAGAGCTGCAGCGCTGTCCGCCAGGGCTCTGAACGTTTCCTCACTGCTAACTGCATACCAAGCGGAGCTCTGTGAGGATCTGTCGAGCAATCCTGGACCGGCCACTCTGGACGAGATGGCTGCGGTCACAGACATTTGTCTCCGTGTCCAACGCTGCGCCGTCCAGGCCACGGGCAAGGCAATGGGGATTATGGTGGTGCAAGAAAGAGCTAGATGGCTCAACCTCACCAACCTCCCAGACCGGGAAAAGGAGGATGTGCTAGACATGCCCATCGTTCCTTAGGGGATTTTCGGCTCCGCTCTCGCCTCCATGCAGAGGAGATGCAAGTCGAAAAAGAAGGAAGACGAGGCCCTCCACCTCTGTCTCCCTCGAAGGGTCCAGCCGCTGCCTTCACAACAGCGGCCCTTCGCCCAAGCTGCACCGAACCCTGCTATGTTTAAAGTACCAGGACAGCAGAGGTCGCAGCCCACCCCGAGTCCCCAGCCCAGGCAGGAGACGAGGGCGAGTTGGCCTAGAAAATCTCCGTTCCGGCTGCAGCCCAGGCGCAGCCAACCCAGAATTTCGGCCAGCAGTCGAGGAAGAAGAAGCGAGCGGCCTGACAGCCCCTCCTTCTCCCCTCTGTGACAGAGCTGGAAGTTCTTTCCCCGGCTCTAAACGTGTTCCCGCTGCCTCGAGAGATGCCTCAACGTCATCCTCAAGTCCGCATAAAACACATGTCACATCATTATTGTTTGAATAAACCATTTTCCGCTGACGCATCCAGGCTTCGGCCAAGGGCGCAGCTCAAAAAAAAAATGAAAAGAAAAACAATAAACAGTCCGTTAACCATAAATCCCCTTTTGAGAGCAGCTACGGCCTCTCTCAAAAGGCGGATAATAAACGGGTCTGTGAAGGCACCACCGTCACACGCATGCGCAGTGCCGACTGGGGCTGTTAAAACACCACCGTCACGCGCATGCGCAGTGACGGTGGGGATTGTTGAAATGGGGTACCACCGTGTTCAGACACTAGAGGGCCCCATAACACAACAAATAGAGACTCAGAGGGTAAGAGATGTGACATCTCCGCTGGCTCTAAGGAGCACACAGTGGAAGATGCTCACAACATCTGCTTGGGTTTTCAAGACAGTAACACGGGGTTACAGACTCCAATTCGCTGTCACCCCCCCTCGTTTCTCGGGCATTTTGTATTCACAAGCCCGGGGAGAGTCAGCCCATATTCTAGAAAGAGAGATCCTATCACTTCTAGAAAAAAGGGCTATATCTATTGTACCTGCCGAGCAGAGTCAGAGTGGCTTTTATTCCAAGTATTTCCTCGTTCCCAAACGAGGAGGGAACGGAATTCGGCCAATACTGGATTTGAGGGTTCTGAACAAATATCTAAAAAGATACAAATTCAGAATGCTCACTCACACATCTCTGCTGCGTCTAGTGCGACAAGATGACTGGTTTACATCAGTCGACCTGAAAGATGCGTATTTCCACGTCCCAGTATATTATCCACACAGGAAATATCTGAGGTTCGCATTTCAGGGGATCTGTTACGAATACAGAGTACTTCCCTTCGGCCTGTCTCTCAGTCCAAGGGTGTTTGTACGATGTACGGAAGCCGCGATAGCCCCGTTAACACAACAGGGTATTCGCCTGGCAACTATACCTGGACGACTGGCTGCTTCTCGCACAGTCGGAGCAGGAGGCTATTACGCAGACAAGTGTCCTCGTAAAGCACCTGCTCAACCTGGGTTTCATAATAAACACAGAGAAGAGCATGCTGTGCCCAGCACAGACTGCACTCTTCCTGGGTTTACACCTGAACTCGGTGCCCTTTACAGCCCGACTGTCAGCGGAAAGAGTGAAAGCTTTCAGAGCTTGTCTCGCTCAATTCCAGCTGCGCAAACATGTTCTCTTCAGAACATGCCTGCGGTTAATGGGGCTCATGGCGTCAGCCATCCTGGTCGTACGACTAGGACGCTTACACATGAGGGAGTTTCAGCGCTGGGTAGCCGCCTTAAAACTAAACCCAGAGTAATGGTTACTGTGAAATGCGTAACGGCACTGCGCNCACTGGCTGCACCCGACTTTTCTAGTATGGGGCATGCCTATGGGTGCTGTCCTTTCACGGAAGGTGGTCACCACGGACGCATGTCTGACAGGTTGGGGAGGTATTTATGAAGGCCGTCCGATGAGGGGTCTCTGGAGCAGAGTCCTCCAGCGGGCGCACACAAATTACCTAGAGCTTTTAGCAGTGTTCCTCACCCTAAAACGCTTTCTGCCTTTTCTCAGAGGACACCATGTCCTCGTGAGGACAGACAATACGACTACAATATCGTATATAAACCGCCAAGGGGGTTTGCGTTCTCTCCAGTTACACATGCTGGCACGCAAACTGATCTAATGGAGCGGCAGGCGTCTCCTCTCTCTGAGAGCGACGCACGTACCGGGTGTGTTGAACCTCGGGGCTGACCTACTGTCCAGAGGTGCACCACTATATGCAGACTGGACTCTACATCCAAGGATTGTGAGCCAGCTGTGGGTGCGTTATGGTAGAGCCACGGTGGACCTGTTCGCATCAAAAGAAAACGCTCAATGTCAGCTGTTCTTTTCGATGCGCGACTTAAACGCACCGTTAGGCGTGGACGCACTCGCACACGTTTGGCCTTCGGGCCTTCTGTACGCGTTCCCACCCCTGGCTCTGATTCCCCAAACTCTGGCCAGAGTGAGGGAACAACGCCACACACTTATCCTGATAGCTCCGCACTGGCCCGCTATGTACTGGCTGGCGGAGATTTATCAGCTGCTGTGCGGGCAGCCATGGCAGCTCCCACTATGCAGGGACATACTGTCTCAGGCGGGGGGGGGCGATCTTTCACCCACACCCAGAGCGCTTGGCCTTATGGGCCTGGCCCGTGAGTGGTACAACCTGAATACAGTGAGACTCCCTCATAGGGTGATAAACACTATTCAGAGTGTGAGAGATTCCTACACCAGGTCTCTCTAATATAGTGCTGTTACTGGTCCTGGCTTCCGCCAAGCGAGCCAGAAATGTTTATGCACTATCTGTACATATTTTTTCACACACTCGGTTCACCCCAGGGCAAACGAGAGTGTTGTTGAAGCCCAACCCTGTCCTTATACCCAAGGTGGTTGGGTCATGTACCCCAATGGACATTGAGGCATTTCCTCCGCCGCTGGGTCCCTCCGGGGAACAGCAGCCGGATTTGCTGTGTCCAGTTCGTGCTTACGCACCTGTATGGACAGATCAGGGGTGCTTGTCATAATGACCAACTCCTGTTGTCCTGGGCTAACCCGTATAAGGGCAAGCCTGTTACTAAGCAACGGCTCTCCCACTGTTTTGTGGAAGCAATTGCTTTGGGGCCCATACGAGTCAGAGTTCGCAGGCACCCTCGGGTCCGCGAGCTCTTTCGACTCAGGGTCTGGCTGCATCCTGGGCTCTTTCCAGGATGTCTCCCATCCAAGACATTGGTGCAGCGGCGAGCTGGTCCTCGCCGCTCACTTTTGTCTGCCTCTTAACAGTCTGGACGTTCTACTCCCAGTGTGACTCAAGCAGTGCTGGGCACCTGGTTGAGTCAGAGCTCTACCTGTTAAGTTCTGGTTGGTTTGGTGATTTTCGAGATAAGCTCGTCTGGCAATACGGGAGCTACAATTTCCCATAGTGAGACATCGAACGGAGTGTTATGAATGAGAACTATAGGTTACTTACGTAACCCCAGTGCTCAGAGTAACATGAAGTGAGATGTCTCACCAGACGGCCCTCCTTGCTATGGTGAAGCGAGAAGAGGTGCTTATTTTGAATGACGCATGCGACGTAGCGCAAGCTACTTATAGGGGGTGGATTCCCTGACGCTGACATCAAGATCACCAGCCAATCAGGATTGGCGTAATGAGATTGATGCTTCTGTTTGCTCCGCGATGAGGCGCATCCCATAGTGAGACATCTCACTTCATGTTACTCTGACACTGGGGTTACGTAAGTAACCTATAGTTTCCATGGGCTCTGTGATAAATCTGACACAAATGTATTAAAATATTTTTGTCAAACAATTAGGTAAATATTTCTAACTTTTCTCAAACCTCAGATGAAGGGTCACAAGAAGACTTTCTTATTTGCTTTATTTGTGAAACGCATTGCTATGTTTCACTGTTAAAAACTAGCTTTACTTGTACAGAATACCTGTACATTTTACACACATGCTTATTTAACTTGTTCTGCCTCACAAAACCCATGTTATCAAAGCCCTGAACATGTTACACTACACATGTTGTAACACACACCTTTTCTTTTATAGTAACCTTTGCTGTCTTCTTTTCCACAATCCCAGAAAGTGGTGGTTAATAAGACCGTGTTTTTGTGTGTTTGTGTGAGTTGTGTAATGTGTGTGTTTCCTCTCCCCGTGTGGCTCCCTGTGAGCCCACTATAACCTGCCAGCACAACTGACCTGTGGTAAGGGGGAAATCAATAGTCAATTCCATTTTGCAGCCAGCGTGTGACAGGTACTAGATAGGAGTGGATTGGGTGCATGTAAGGAGCAGGAGTGTGAGTCGGCGCTTGTCTCTCTCTCTCTCTCTCTCTCTCTCTCTCTCTCTCTCTCTCTCTCTCGCTCGCTTGCCCAAGTACAACCATTCGTATATAAGCTACAGTAAGGTATTTCAATGTATTGAACATGTCAGCATTTTTTTTTATAATAAGAATTACAACAAAGAGATGCAAAACAACAAACAACAACAACAACAAAAGTTCAAGGTACAAACAAAAAAAAAATCTCAAATAGTCTCTGTCATGTTCAACAGGGGCAAGAAGAAGCTTTTCTGGTCCTACCCCCTCTAGCCTACATTTTTCTTGAAAATAAAAGATTAGGTCATCGTCATCAGCGTCATGTTGTAAACAAATAATTGTTTTTCTACAAAACATCAAAAAACAAAATTAACTTTTACAATGACAAGGTATGTCTTGGGTTGTCTATGTTGTAATTGTATTCTGTGTTTTAATCTATACACAAAATGTATTGCACATTATTCCGTCCTGGCAAAGGGATCCTTCCTCTGTTGTTCTTTCCAAGGTTTCTTCAATTCCCCCCCCCCTAAATATTTCCTCAAAGATCTAAGGACAGAGTGTGTCATATGCTGTACACACTGTAAAGCCAAGGCAATTCAAGGTGCTCTACAGAAGCATTAACACTGTAAGAAATTGAAACGCTAAAAGTTTAAAAGTTAACAAATCAAATTTTGAAACAGATTGTGCAAATGGTGCAGAATTATTATAACACAATATCTATAGGACCTGGAGAAAAGCAGTAAACATATCGCTTTTTTTTAGCTATGATTTTACCTCAAACTCAGGTAGACACATTAAGCAAATGTTGAATATATGAAAGAGTCTATGAACTCACTAAATCGTATATGCTAAGGAGTGAACATCTGTTTAATTGATGCTGACACAAAACAATTGATACACATATGTATGTGCATATGGCTGGACACTTTGTACAGCATCCATACACATGTGATTATACCCGCCGTGATAAAAGGAAGATGCACCTTCCACACTGTCGCTTCTCAGACATATGGTCGCTCCATCTCGGAGTCTTGATGATGTGGGCAGCTAGCACAGAATATATCTGAGCCTTCAGTGTCGACTACAATTTCAGAAAGCTGTGTAAATGTATCTACAGTACTTTGGTTCAGACTTGTATACATTTTTTTGTTTTTTGTGAGTATCAAAAGTACTACTTGATGGATTTCTTTGACATTTGGTACAGATTTTCTTAGTTGCCCACATGGTCATTTTCTCATAGACTTCTATACAATGAGATTACTTTTAGCAACCGGTCACGTTTCCCCCTGCTGGCTATTTAAGAAAATGCAGGATTAAGCCACTTTCTTATGGTGCACTTAAAGGTGGGGTAGGTAAGTTTCAGAAACCGGCTCGAGATACACTTATTGTTATATTCCATGGAATGCTCTTAACATCCCGATAGCAATGAATATGTCATCTGTGGAAGCCGTAGCACTGTAAAAAGCCAAAAAAGTTTGGCTAAACGGATTGGATGGCCTACCTGCCTGTCAGCCTTCCATCGGGGCACAAACTTATCTCGTGCTCTCATTGGTCATGTGCGCATTCGTGTGTGTTGGAGGAGGGGCTCTGTAAGGAAGTGGCAGATTTTCTCCGGTTGTGTATTTTCAAATTCTAGCGATCTCGAGCCGGTTTCTCAAACTTACCTACCCCACCTTTAAGCCTATTTCGGCCAATATGAGTATAATAACCACATGTAAAAAAATGATACTGTTAAATGTACTCGTAGATGGACAAAATTAACAACCTGACAATTTCTTAAACTTGGACAAAAAATCTAAGGGCACTTTAGCCTGTTTTATCATAAAAACAACAGAGAAAGTCATTTCAATTAGACTGTATAATGGATTACCAGAATTTCTCACTTCCCTCTCAGGGATTCCGTATTGAGTATTTAACAAAGAAAATGATCTAATATTTTGGGAGATGTAAGATTACAGGTCTGATTTGACAACACAAAACAAAAATATATTTCCAATTATGGGTTTGAGTGGAGTAGTAGGAGGGCATTGTTTCAACCAAAGGAACTTTGCCTCAAATATATATATTTTCAGATGTGAATCTAAGCATCCATGATTATCAAAAACCGTGATTACAGCAGTTCTGATTAGCAGTAGTTATAATGCACTGTATAATAGGAGCTAGATATGAGAGGATATTCCCAGCAGTGATCAATTCGAGGTTAGTCACATCTCTAATGTGAATACGAATCTGAAAAGGAGACAGCATCGCATTAAGTACAGTACAAGAACCGTAATCAAACCTTTCAAAGCTTCATCAGTTCGACTTGGCTTCAGGGCCCTCAGTTAATTTTACAGCTCACTGAAACGTAGCATGTAATACCCAGTGGATGGAGAGCGCTGCGTTCATTAGTGCTGATTAGAAAAAAAAAGATCAAGCTAAATATGTCAACGCATGATAACCAGTCGATGTATTTTTAATTAGTGCCTGCTTTTCTTCTCTCCTGTTGATTCCTATTCACAAACCTACCACTGCGTGCATTTAATTCCTCCTCCAGCGCTCTCTTGATTAACAGTTAGCTTCCATTATGTTTCTGAGAGTGCCCTAGTGACCGAGTTGGGATGCAGACGTGAGATTCAAAGTTGAGTGGGTGAGCTCACTGCCTCGCCCCGTGCACCATTTGAAATGAGGCTTCAGTGAATCATTTTACAATTTAATAAGCTAATAAACGTGATATGGCAAGTAGTTCCAAGTGCCCTTGGGGGGTCAAGGCGCGGTTTGCAATCCCATTTAAGAGCTTGTTCTATTACTATGCTGACAAAGGCTAGGGCCGGCTCGCAGAGAGACATGACTGCGTTTTTGAGGCAGCAGATCTGACACTTCAGAGGTCACGCTCAACGCAGAAGGGTCACACTGAACCAGACCTATCGCATTTTTCAAGACGGCTGCCTGACTCATATTGTAGGCATTTTGACAGCAGCCATATTCACACCTTTTGGAAGAATCAAGTGAAGTTGAACGACCTCCTTATTCTTATACACACAAAGGCCAAACACCTCACATTTTAATAGATTGATATTCAATTTCTTCACATTGAGCAACAATAACAGCTTTCTATTTCTCCACCGACAATCCCACAGGCAATATAAGAAAAAATCTTCCATTGAATACTGAAAACCCGTTTCAACTTTCCAATAACATCTGAAAGAAGAACAATTTGCAGCACTCAAAAAGTTGTGGCATACTGAAAGCTCATGCACTTGCAGGATTCTTGCTTTTCAGAATACTGTATGTATCGTCACAAGTACGCACTTATTTTAAAACGATTTGGATAAAAGCGTCAGTTAAATGGAATGTTAAAAAAGACAAATGTAACCAAAAGGCACACAGACCTCCAGCTCGGCCAAATGACCCTTCTTGCAATGTGAATAATTGCAACATAAGTTTGATCCATAATTGAATGGATTCTTACTTCAAGGGCCCATGCTACACTCGTTCACTTCTTCTGCTGACAAACAAACAACCAGTCTGAAAATATAACCCCATTTAGCAGGAGTCATGAATATTCAAACGTCAAAAATATCACCTAATATTCTCCAGATTTGATAATTTTTTGAAGGATTATTCGACCCTCATCTTTCGAGGAAACCCTGATTTTAAACACCCCTCTTTTCTTCCCATAACCGTGCCCCCTGCCATGAGTCATGTGTTTCTTCCTGGAAAAAAGTGAAGTTTCACAAATTCCAAACAAGGATGTTGTTGCTGCGGCTGCTGCTGCTTGGCAAACACACACACACACACACACACACACACACACACACACACACACACACACACACACACACACACACACACACACACACACACACACACACACACACACACACACGTCTTCCAATCTGAAGTGCTCTGAGCCACACTGTTTCATCTGCTGCTATCAGGCTGATGAGAGCCTCTTGTCTTTCTGGGTCTGCTGCAGCTGCTGTTTGGTGAGTGGAAAGCCTCCATGATGGCTCTCCTTTAACTTCAATTCAAGTGATTTGTTGCTCCTTTCATTTTGAGACTTGTGCCAGATTTAAAAGGTAAACTTCACAAAACTTGTTTCTGAGTTTCAGGGTAGAGTGTTGCATCCTGATCCAACTTATGGACCGCTCAACTTATTTACATTGAAAACACTTGTTTATCACATTATTTGGGCCGCTGGGTATTGAACGTGGGCCATGTATGATCCTTTGTAAGTTCCTGCATAGTAATGCCATTGCCAGTACATTTTTAACAAACATATATATTAGATACAGAGGTGGAGAAAGTAATCAGATCTTGTACTTAATTAAAAGTAGAAGTACCAGAGTGTAGGAATGCTCTGTTACAAGTTAAAGTCCTGCATTCGAAATGTTACTCAAGTAAAAGTACAAAAGTATAAGCATTCAAATATACTTGAAGTACCAAAAGTCAAAGTACTTATTATGCGGAATGGACCATTTCAGAATAATATATATGATATGTTTTCATGATAATGATTGATGCAATAAAGTGTTATCAAAGCTGGTAAAGGTGCAGCTAGTTTTAAAGAACTAAAGGTACAGCATTAAATAAATGTAGTGGAGTAAAAGTACACGATGTACCGCTGAAATGTAGTGGGGTAGAAGTATAAAAAAAAAAACCTCAAGTACAGTACTTAATTAAATCTACTTAGTGACTTTACAACACTGACTAGATATAGAGCCTCTTCCAATATGTAGGGTTTAAGGAGGAACTCTAAGATAAAACGATCATTTTAAAGTAAAGGTACTTGGAATTTAAAGCTTAAAAGATAAATAACTTTTTATTTTTGCTGTTTTCAGCTTTATTTTTGATGGAAACAGCCATTTGTTGTTGTGTCATTCTTCCAAATGGTAACAGTGTGGCTATAACGCTGTCGAAAGATTTGGAATACATTAATGATCTGGTCGTCCATTAAAAAAGAGGATGTGAAACTGATTGCTTTCCTTATTTCTAGCCTTTTGGACTTTTACAACTGCTGACACATGCAGTGACTTTTGAGATAGAAGGAACATTTCTAAGATTTCTTCGAATTTTTTGACAACACATGTTCTTTGTTGATCACTTTTTGTATCCCTGACTTATATCATACTACTTTGTGTCATAAATAATAGCAAAAAGGGGAAATAGTGGCCTGTTAGTCAATGTTCTCTGTCTCAAGGATATTGCCAAATCCTGAAAGTGGGCGTTTTGTAACCCCCGACAGCAACGGGAAAGGAAACATATGGTGGCCATCGCAAAATGTACCTCAACACATTGTGACATGACTCGCTGGTACAAAACATTAATTCAGATACAATGTTTTTCATGGATAAATGAGGAACAAAATGGGCCAGCTCACCTAAAACGCCAGTTTATTTCATACTGTCTCGAATCAAATTGTTACTGCTGACACTCCAAACATAATAACATGTCTCTTCTCTCCCTCTCTTTGTCCTGATTGCTTTTTTGTCAGAGACACAGGCAATTATCTATTAGTACTAAGCAGAGTTTCTAAAAAGACAAGCAGGCAAAAACTGAGGCCATTGTCTGCTAAGAAACTGGGAATGTTCACTTCTCTCACATCCCTTTAATGCAGATTTCAACAAATAATGTGGGCTGAGGAAAGGGATCGTACTGTGATTTTGACTGATAGATAAACGATTAAAGTCATCCCTCCTCGTCTATCAGACATAATATTTCTGCCTGAAAGTTGAGAGTTGTTCTATACCATAAATACTTGGAAGCAGTACTAAAGGAAATATAATAAAAAATCATCTCAATTTGTTCTGTTCGCGTTGAAAAAAAATAATTCAAAATTGAACTCTCACATCATCAGTTCGTCAGTTAGAAAAAGTACTACTTAATAATAAAACACAAGTTTGATCGACTGTTAAGAAAGAGGGAGTTATAATGATTAAAAACAGTGTTAATTCTCTGTTTAAAAATAATACTTAAAATGTTGGAAGTGACATATTTCTCCAGTTATCCAGTCAATTACCAACAACTTATTTTTATAGTCATGTAATGCAATAATGATTTTTTAATTATCGTTTTTTCCATAAAAATGTCGGGAAATTCCTCAAGACCAGGATTGACATCTTTAAGCTTGTTTTGTTTACTAAAGTTCCAAAATCCAAATTTGTTAAATAAAAAGATTATTTTTGGCATATTATAAACCACATAAATAGCAGAAATCAGCAATAATTTAGCGTTGTCTTGTTGATAAATCACTGAAACAATTTATTGTCTGAACAAAAAGTAAATCATGTTTTCATGGGTGAAATATATTGTGAAATGTGTTATGAAATGTCTAAAAACCGCAATTGGGAGTCACATGAGCGACTGTTTACGTGATAAACCGTCTGTGCGTCTGTGAGGAGTATGTCTAACACGTGAAATCTTTCTTTTGACATGGGATATCTTAACACTATTAGAAATTACTAGATATTTTGCCAATGTGAAAGTGTTAAATGCAAGAAAAAGGTATACTGTCAAAAAAACGAACCGTTGTTTTCTTTCCTCTCACACAGACACAGAAATGCTGTGAAGGCATGTCTGCGCCTCGTTGGTGTTGCTTTGTGAGCCGGCAATAAGAGTTCATTACATTTCATCATTGTGTGGTTGTTTAATGGTGAGTATTTCAAAAACACACTCCTCAAAATGACTGTCATATTCATAACACCTGATCTGGAAAGTTGAGGTCCCAACTAATTCTTGAATTTAAGAAGCAGGTTTTGACTTGAAGACATATGATGGTCATTTTCAGGCTCATTATTCATGTATTTTTTTCTTTCCTGTGAGTTGTTTATGCTTTAATGTTCAAAAAGCTCTTTCTTTTTCTCATACTACCTGTGCTGCAGCACCTCTTTTCACCCTCTGT
Organism: Pseudochaenichthys georgianus; assembly: GCF_902827115.2. NCBI lineage: Eukaryota > Metazoa > Chordata > Actinopteri > Perciformes > Channichthyidae > Pseudochaenichthys > Pseudochaenichthys georgianus. The sequence continues at coordinate 36,071,231 of NC_047518.2, read as the reverse complement.
CTGAAACCAGAGCCCAGTCTGCTCTGAATGGGAGGCTGTGGCGCAGTGGACTAGTGCGTTGGTGTTCAGATCAGGGGGTCACAGGTTCAAACCCCACTGCAGTCAGCATGTCGTTGTGTCCCTGAGACACTTCACCCCAAATTGCTCCTGTGGGGATTGCCCACAGTGTTGAGTACAATATGTAAGTCGCTTTGGATAAAAGCGTCTAACAAGTAACATGTAAAAATGTAATGATTGGTTAGCTGGCCAGCTCTGTTTTGATTGGTCAACCGCCTCTAGTCTATCACGTACAATGTATTTGAGCGCTAGCCAATAGAAGGGGGAGTGTAACATAGTGTTACGATAGTAAACAAAGGAGTCCAATAGAGGCGTTTCAGGCAGGGGGGGTGGGAGGGAAACTCCCTCTGGAGGTAACACAGGGCTTTGCAGACGTTTCACATGCTCTAAAACCTCAATAACACACTGGGAGGGTAAAACCAAAAAGCAGAATAGGCCCTCTTTAATAGCAGAAGTTGGAGAATCACTCCCAACTGCTCAGTGTAAAAGCTCTCATCTTCTGATCATTGTACGTGACCAGCTTTAGAGTTCATGTCCATAAAGGCTGGTTACCTTCTGACAACTGGCAATTAAAATATTCCTGCTTGTAATACCTGTATCCCTATAATAGAAAAGTATAAAAGGTGAGATACAGCATTTGATTTATTCGGTCTGCATAGAATTTCTATTTAAATTTGCAGCAGCTTGAATGTCACATCCTTTGTGCATGTCAGTGTAGCAGGCAGCACTTCAGGGGTCTCTTATTGTGTTGGGAAGCAGGGGATGCCTTCTCTGGCTGACCATTTATATTGAAATATTTTTATATTAAGGAGATCACATCCTTCCTCACATCCCCCCTGCCCCACCACACATTTGAAGCAGCATGTTGATGATGTATTTTGAACCGACAGACGTTATCGCTCTCTCTACCTTTCCAACGCAATGCACCATGTCACTCCGAAATGAGAATCAATTCAAATGCTGTCTTGGAAAGCCATGAAAGTTTGCAATTTAGGAGTAATTGTAATGCATTTCATTTTGGCTGCCTAACAGGTCTTATCATGATATCCATGTGGCTGCCGGTAATTGTCATGCTGGTGGCATTTGTGAATGGAGCGAGAAACGGTGAGTGTTGCTCTCAGAATGAAAAAGCAAATCTAAATGGAAATACCTAACCAGCATTTACAGAGTGAATTGTTATTACACATTTCCTTCCTTTCGCCTCAGGACGTTCTGTCCAAACTAAATATAAAACTTGGCTTTTACAATTAAGATTCTTGTCAACTTGCCACAGCTTAATTAATTTCCCCATTGTTAGAGGATGACGTAGAGCCGTGTGCAAAGGTCCAGACGGACAGCTCCGTGGTGCCTTTGGGGTCGCCCGTCACAGCCACCTGTGTCATCAGAAAGACCTGCCCTCTTGTCGTTGGACAGGCTTTTCACATAGAGTGGCGACTCGGAGAACACTTATTCCCCGGCAACCTCTCAGCCAATGAGAGCAGCATCGTGTCGGAGGTTTTTATACCGAGCTTCAATCACACCAGGAGTTTCCTCGCCTGCTGCGTCCGGGCCTCGACTGTTCAAGTGGTCGGAGGAGTGGAGATCAGAGCTGGATGTGAGAGAGATTTCAACTTCTTGTGCATGTTTTTTTCAATGCTATTTACATGTCTATACCAAGCTAGAAACAACCTGGGAATGTCTTAGCTTAACTTAAAACAATAGAAGGTTTCAACATTGAACACTTTGATTAACTTACAAGCTATGTTTGACTATCATTCAAGAAATCTGACACTTTTTAATGGATCTAGACATGTTTTAAGAAGTTTGCAGCAAAGATTGTATCCTATCCGATGATTGATGCATGATATTAAAAAAGAAGATGGACATTTTCATTTAGACTTTGAAACTTCCTTTCGCCAAAAAACTTTCATTTTGATCTAAGTCATAAAGAAAAGTGTGCATATCTTGTATGTATTTGACATACATGTATTTTACATGTATTTGACATTAATGTCATGCAAAAAGCCAATATGCTTTCTAACTGATTTACTACTACTTATAATAAAACTACTACTTATAATAAAACACTAAGACTCATACATTAATTAAATCAACATACATTTCAAAATACACAAATAAATCAGTGTAACTCTGATGTCTTGACATAACTTCTCCCTAATATCTTCTTGTTTTGTTTCCTCTGTAGATCCACCAGAAGCACCGCAGAAAATCAGCTGTCAGACGAACCTCACCACCCCCAACACCCTGACCTGCAGCTGGGACCCTGGGCAGCAGGAGACCCACCTGCTCACAAAGTACAGCCTCCACACGGAGATTTGGTAATAATCTAACAGGAAAAACATTGCCCCACTTACCAAACATAATTTTGGTGTCAGGAATGAGGTGTCTGTTCGTTTGCACAACTCCGTTTCTCACATTATGATTTCCTCATTTCAGGGACACAAATGAGAACTTCACTTACAAGCTGCCTGCAGGAGTCCACCGTTACATTATCCCTCGCACCGGCTTTGGCCTTTTCTCAGATATGAAAATATACGTGAAGGCAGTGAATGAACTCGGAGAAACCACGTCAGAACCCATTATATTAGAGCCAGTCAGTGCAGGTGAGAAACGTCCATGTGACTGGCAAAAAGTTACTTCCGGCAAATTACAGCACAAGTATGATATTTCCCTGAACAATCACATTTTACACATCCAAATCCAAGTAAATGTACCAAAGGGATGTCACTTAATCTGTTTTTAAATCGTAATCAGAATGCCACAGAATTCTGATTACGAATTGGTGCTTTGGTATTTTGATTCTGCTCTATCAAGAAGGTTATAGAACATTTAACTGTTATTTTAAAGGCAAATCTTTCTCATCCTGGTAGCCTGGGTATTTGTATCCAAGATGCACCATAGATATTGTTAAATATAAAGAAACATGTGATGCTGATACATGAGAGGCACAAACTGGGGATGAAAGTAGTATGAAACTGTTCTGCACAGATTAGAACATCTTAAAGTATTATGAGGGGAAAGTAAATAAAATCAGAGCTTTTGCTTTGTCCATTTTTCTACAGCTAAGTTTGACCCACCGATTCTGAAGATTCAAGCGGTGCCAAGACGGTACGGCTGCCTGCAGCTGAGCTGGAGCTTATCTCAGCAGCAGGCCTGGATGCGTGACTTCCGCCTGAACCTGGAAGTCCGATTTAAGACTGCTGACAGCCGCTACTGGAGTGAACAGCCAGTGAGCACAATCTCTTCCAGTTTCATTATGAACTAAAACTTCACTTTTGAAACAGGAGCTGCTGCATGTTTGCACATTTATCCCATTGTAAATGTTTACTTTGTTCAGTTCTTATAGAAGTTCCATATATGTATATTATTTGTATTTCTATTCAGAATATTTCTACTTCTATTTCAATCTTTTTTTAATCTTTTTTAAAGTATTTTTTATAGTTGTTCCATTTATTGTTTACAATTGAGGTAATCTTACTGACTTTTTTTTATATACACAAAAGCAAATTCCTTGTATGTTTAAAACATCCTGGAAATAAACCATATTCTGATTCTGATTCTGATTATGGTTATGAATAGCAACCATACAGTATTACAACCTGCTTTAAACACATAATGTCATGTAACTATGTGCTTTTGGACATATGTTAGATCCTGGTAAACCGGGTTAAACAGGCCAAATCTGTGGACCAGTGTCGTCTCCGTCCTGGGACGCAGTATCTGGCCCAGATCAGGGTCCGGTTCCAGCAGAGCCCCTGGAGCGAGTGGAGCCGCCGGCAGTCTGCAGTCACCTTGGAGACGGGTAGGGCTCAGATCCATTCAGAGTGACACAATCAGTCATTTTCAATCTGTCGCCTTTTCTTCCATTCCCTGCGCTTTTCAATATATGCTAATGCCTTGTTCTACATCTCCCATTGCTTTGCTCTATAGCGCAGGCTGAATTGATGTATTGAATTCTGCCACACAGTCTTGTCTGTGAATCCATAAGAAGAGAAGAGAAGTGCAGGCTTTTTGACGAGCCGCTAAACTGACAGTGCCTCTCTTTCTTTTCAGCTCCCACTGGACGCCTAGACTCGTGGACGAAGGTATCGGAGGATCACCCGCACAAACAACTCAACATAAAGTTGTTTTGGAAGGTATACATCACACTTTACATGTGGTTTGACACCTGTCACAGACTGATGTGTTTTCTGTTACAGCTCTGGTTTGAGTGTGTGAGGTTCGCCTCTAAAATGCCCTTTCAACTTTCCTTTCAGCCATCAAAACAATTCCGCGCCAACGGCCAGAATGTGTCATACATTGTCACAGGGAAGAAGCTGCCAGGTGTGAATGGAAAGGTGTGCTCTACAAAGGAGAATTACTGTACTTTCCAGCTTCCCGAGAAGGCAAAGAAAGTGTATCTGAGAGCTGTAAATGCAGCAGGAAAATCCCTCCCTACTGAAGTTCGGATTTACCGACCAAAAGGTAATATTAAATACCTTAAACCTGCTTGAAGAGGCCCTATTATGCTTTTGGGGGTTTTCATTTCCTGTAGTGTTATATAGGTTGTTGTGCTTGTAAATGGTCTGCAAAGGCTAAAATCCCAAAGTTTGCTCCAGAGGGAGTTCTCTCCTGCACACCTGCCTGAAGCGCCTCAGTTTGACTTCTTTATTTAAATCTATAACATAGTGACATCACTACATAACACATGCACTTCTATTGGCTAGTGCTCCTACATAATAAGTAAGTGATAGCAGGCTAAGGGGACATCTCACAACAGTTAACCAATCACAACAGACTCGGCCAGCTAACCAATCAGAGCAGACTGGGCTCTGGTTTCAGACAGAGGGTGAAAAGAGGTGCTGCAGCACAGGCAGTATGAGAGAAAGAAAGAGCTTGTTGAACATTAAAGCATAAACAACTCACAGGAAAGCAACAAAATACATGAATAATGAGCCTGAAAATGACCATAATATGTCTTCAAGTCAAAACCTGCTTCTTAAATTCAGGAATTAGTTGGGACCTCAACTTTCCAGATCAGGTGTTATGAATATGACAGTCATTTTGAGGAGTGTGTTTTTGACATGTCACAGTAAAGGCAAAAAAATACAAATATGAACCTGAAAATGACCATTATAGGGCCCCTTTAAACTAGCATAGAAATGGCTCAAATAGATACAGTTTAAAAAACCTTTGTGTGTTTTTTTTCTGTAGATCGTGCAGTGTTATCAGGCATCTCAGTCATTCCTCAGGATGATGGATCTCTACTGGTTCAGTGGAAAAGCCTGGTTTCCTCCACTCTCACTGGCTTTGTGGTGGAATGGAGACCATTGTTAAAAACAGACCCCTCTTTCACCCAATTTGAAATAACCGACAGAAACAAGACAAACCTTGGAATAACAGGTATGTTTTTTTGGTATTAGTATGGCAGATTTTAAGATCCATGTCCTTCTTATTTCACTCAGTTTTTATATGGTTTTCCTAATCTTGTCTTCATCCTTCAGCCCGAGAATCCGATCTTATACAGTCTCCTTTTTCATGTTCCTGCACACTCTGTTGGAGCTTATGAGTGCTGATACACTCTAACCTCTTGACTCTCATCAATAGGCAGCTTTGAGCCCTACAAGCCCTATGGGATCTCTGTATATCCCAGGTTTAAGGATGGAATAGGCCTTCCTCAGACTGTTAATGCCTACTTGAGACAAAAGGGTAAGTCACTAAAGGGCTGTGAGAGAGACGAGCTGCCTCAACTTTGTGAGAAAATAGTTGCTTAATTATACAAAGAAAAGAAAAAGATATTGTGCAATCCATCAGAATCAGCTGATACATGATGAAATAATGCCCTCTTGTGGATAAGATGAATAATTATTGTTGCTGGTCAGACTCAGAATTAAAAAGGACTTTATTGTCATTATACTCAGTTTCAACGAAAAATCACAGGCTTCCCTTGATGCAGTAAAAAATATAAAGGAATAAATAAAAGCACTGATGAAAGCAGTAATAAAAACAGCTGTTGCATTAGTCACATTACATTGGCACATTTACAAATTCACAAAGGTACCAAACATACAAGTAGACGTTATTGCTCCTTATAGTCGTAATAATAAATCCCCCTGATCTTTTTTTTAAAGCTCCATCCATGGTTCCGAAAATACAAATTAAAAAAAGCTGGCAGTCACATGTCGAGCTCACCTGGGATGAAATACCGTTAGACCAAAGGAACGGGAACATCCAGAGCTACAAAGTCTTCTACTGTGATAAGCAGGGAACCATTAACGGTAGGTAAAAGACCTTCATTTGTACTGATCCAAAACATTTTCTGACGTACGTGATGCTATGTGATGTCTGACCCTTCGTTCAGTTGTGGGAGCTGAACCAGGAGAGAGGAGGGTGGTCCTGAAAGGCCTCGACACCGAGTCTGTGTATGAAGCTTTCATGATGGTTAGCACATCTGGTGGGAGCACGAACGGATCAACGATTCATTTTAAAATTGAGCCTTTTGGTTAGTTTTATTGTCTGAAAGTGGCTTTCAAGGAACATTGAGTATATTGCCATAGGTCACATTACATTCAGGATGTGTATTTCTCTCCTCTCAGATGCGGTTGCTGTTGTGATGTTTTTGACTGTGTCTGTTGTTGGGATGTCATTCCTGCTTATAATCGTAATCAAGACTTGTTTCTCCAACCACAAAAGGTGAGATCATATATGCCGTCTTACCCAGTGAAGGTGTGATATCTGTTTATCTTGTGATATCCTGTTAAACATTTCTCTTTCTTTTGCAGGCTGAAGCAGCGTTTTTGGCCAGCTGTTCCGGATCCGGCTAATAGCAGCATCAAGAGATGGACATCCGAATCAACACAGGTGCTGAAATGCTGCCTGTGCTGCATAACATGGTTTCATGCAATAACTCATTTAGGTTAAAGCTGCAATATTCTATATTTTATACGAACAAAAGATCAATAACTATGTGCGTTGTGAAAGGTATCACACATCAACGACCCCCTTTGGCTTCATAGCACAGTTTAGCCATTTTTATATGTGTTGTTTTACCCCCGGCATATTTTGGTCTAGTCTAAAACCATGCAGGCAGCGATTTTCAGTAAAAATGCCATAGTAAAACCTGCCCAGCTATAAAAGGAAGACATACTGAAAAGTTAGACACATATTGCACTGAGCAGCTGAGACCAAAACAAAGCTAAAATAAGACAATATTTGACTTGGATATTCAACTCAGGGGGCCCAAACATAACTTTAAATGAATAATAATGCTGCTCCATATCTGCAGGGTGTGTACTGTACATGTGTAAACATGGTTACAGCTTTTTCCCAAGCCTACAAGTGAGAAAAAAACTGCAATGTTTGCTGCTTTAATTAACATATATTCATGATATACAAGACTAAATACAGGCTGTATCTTCCTTTATTATTGAAAGACTTTGAGTGACTTATTTAATATCATTTTGGCAGGATTCCCATCTTGACTGGGACAATGAGGAGCCCAACCCGATGTACCTGTCCCACCTGAGCTTCCTGGAGTTCCCTGTGAAACTCAGTAAGGAGGACGATGACGCCTGGTTAAGCAACGCAGAGGACACCAGCGACCTGGGAGATTCCATTTGCGGTTCACCCTTCCTCCCTGGCTACACTGGTTCCAACTGCGACTCTGTTCCTTACGCCACTGTGATCTTCTCTGGTCCCTGCGACAGCCCTACATCCAAAGACCCTCATGTGTACCTGCGCTCTGAGTCCACGCAGCCCCTCCTGGAGACTGAAGAATCCTTCACTCCAAAGTGCTACCAGAATATGGCCACTGATGAGCAATGTTTCTTTGGACCGTGCCATGATTGCGTACCTGAAAAGGGTACAGACCCACGGATTCTGTGGGATGACTTTCCTTTTCTACGAGCGTTGGCCTTGAATGATTCTCAAATTGATTAAAATACTTGATTCTAAGAGTAGCTGCTTTGCAAGATGTTCATGTAGATTTGGGTTTGTGTAATGAGCTGATTGTGATAAGTTGATTCTGTACAGCTGTAAATGCATGCAGGATTTAATGATAACAATCCATTTAAGATTGAATGATTTTGATGTCCATACTTTCTCTGTACCACACTTTGTGAGGAATCAATATTGTAAAGAATGTTGTGTTTTGTACATGTTCTGATAAACGGGATTTTGACTGATCTTTTTTCTCCTTTAAATATTCAAGACTTTATTGTCATGTGCACAGTAGCTAGTGTAGATATGGCAATGACACACAGGTCACAGGCTCCTCCAACAGTGCAACATGAATATATGACATAACACATTTAAAACAGATAAAATAGTGCAAGAGAATTTTTTAGATGTGCAAGTAAATACAGTACAAGTAGTATTAATAGTGCAAGAAGAGTCTATAGGTAAATGGCATATGATATAACAGATACATAATTAGCAAAATGAAAACAGATTAATGTTTATGGATGTTCTTTAAAAAGTTCAGATGTTTAATATACTTATGGCCTGTACAATATTGATACAAATTGATTACATGAAAATTGCTTTTATGTTCGTTGTTTGGAGTTATTCTAAGGCTAAGTTATTCCCAAACTCATTGGGAAGATCCGTTCAAATGAAGCCTCACGAGATGAACTCTTTAGATGGAAAGCTTCAAAGCTTAATTTCGCCATAACTACATACTGCTATGATATGAGTTGTAGTTTTGTATTAAAAGCACATTCCACCACAACAACTTATAAGCCACTCACAAGAACATTCACAAAATAATTAAAAACAATGATTTAGTGATTAGCAAACTATTTTTAAATTTAAAATAAATTAGTAGAGGAAAAGAGAGTCCCAAGCTCGTTTAACTTTTATTTTTCAAGACAAAAACCGACATCACTCCTCATTCATTGTTTCTATCGATGTGCTCTGTGATTACTTGCGCAGCCTTGCAAAAAACGTGCCTCATCCTCACTCAGCTTGTTTGGTCTAGACAAAATGGCGAGCCTCGTATAGGGGTCGAGTGTGATCTCCTGCCACATTTAAATCCTTTTTTGTGAGTTTAAAACCCACTTTGTGACCTATCCTGACCACCATGTTAGCTAACATTGCTCTGCAAACCGTCCTGAAGTCTTCAGTCGGTGTTTTCCGAGGGAGCGGCTGCTCTGCGCTGACAGCAGCACCGAGACTCACAGGCGGTGAGTTGTATTTATTTATTAGTTTATACCCTTCAATTATTATAAAACATGCACACCCTATAAAACAAAACCATGAACACTTTACGCAGGTGTTGTAGCCCATGATGGAAATGAGAGGGGAGAAGACAATCTCTTAATACAGTTATTTGTAGGCGACAGGAACTATGATTAGACAATGATTTACACATATCAAGAAGAAGCTGGCTAATGCATTTATAATATTAAACCTGGCTGTTTTAGTTGCTAAATATTCTTACATTATTAACTACATATGGACCCACTCATGCAGAAGTGTGTGCAGGTGTGTTGCTTCATCACTAAGTGTGTATTAATCTGCTCGATCTGATGTATTATCTGGCTAGAGCAGGGGTGCCCAACCTTTTTTGAACCGAGAGCTACTTTTAAAGTTGCCAGTCTGCCGAAATCTACCAGTCCAAATAGAGAGGCGTAGCCATTACTGACAGCCTACTGCCAGGTAAATACACACTTCTACTTGTATAAAACGGACCTTTGTACGATTAATACTTCATAAAATACTGCAGATCCTTTATCTCACCTCTTTCTAATCTACACACATACAAGTATGTAACTGAAGTTACACAACAGTGTTGTTGATACAGAGTTGGAGTTTATTCACACGTCACATACTACAGTGGGTAATGTTTTCAAGAAACATTGAACAGTGCTGCCACATATGACACAGGAAAAAAGAAAATACTCTGAACCCTTTCTTTGACATTATATAAAAATAGTTTTGCTACAAAAGTATAAATTAGGCTTACTAATAAGACAACTGAGATCTGAAGCTACACAGGAATCTGCTGCAACAGTGCAATAAAAAAGACAAAATTAATAGAATCAAACCCTTTTTTGTAGCATTTTATTTGATTATAAAAAGAAATGCCTTTAAAATAGGATGCAAGCAACACTAGTTTCTTAACCTGAATTGATAATAGACTATAATCAATTTAAGTTTGCATTCTTATACCATTTTGTACAATAATTATAATGAATAAGTTCAAACAAACTAAAACTTACAGCTGATTAATAACGGTATCTAACTTGAGTTTTTATTATATCAAAAACCTGTTGAAATGCTACTGTTATTTTTACTGTCCCCCAAAAGCGCGTCGGCAGCCTCCAGGAATGCTTCTTTCACAACTTCGCCGTCTTTGAAAGACTTCATGTGTTTCGCAAGAACGTGACTGACACGATAAGATGCAATGCTAGCAGCCTTGCTCTTGTTGTTGGGCCTGGTGAAAATGGACTGCTGTGCATTTAGCTGTCCTTTCAGGCCCCTCCCCTTTTGGGAGCGTAGGGCAGAATTAGGAGGGAATTCCTGCACTGTTTTGAAATGCCGCTCCTAAATTACCCTTCTTCGATAAAGCCACGCTCGCAGATGAGACAGATGGACTTTGAATTGGAAAATATACAAAAATAATCATCCTCCCACTCGGAGTGAAATTATATATTTTGGGCTTTTTTGCTTCTGCCATAATTGCGGTCTTGTGTGTGCGGACTGTCACTCCTGTTGACGGTTCTATTTTTAGACACATCTCGCGATCGACTGGTTGGGCACCCCTGGGCTAGAGAGATAAGGGTTACGACACTCTTTGATGTCGCCGCCAGCCGGTCACGTGGTTTATGTATGCCGGGATAGTTCCAAACGCCCTTCCTTTTTAAAAAAAAAACTTTTTATTTTATTTTTTTATCAACAAACAGCCAGACAGACAACGCAATAGCAGTTGGTAAACAAGTTAGGATGACAACATTGTGATCTGAGTCCGACAGGATAAAAGACAAAACAAAAAATAAATGAATAAAACAAAACAAAAAATGGACTGCGACAGGACAACAAAAACAAAGTCAGAATCTAAAGGCTCTGAGTCTAAGTCCATTATTAATACCATAATGCAATTTAGAGATCAAATAATGTGTATAATTGAAACAAAAAGACCAAATATATCAAATAAAAATAAAAACACAGCACTTGTTGGTCAGTCAGCCGCCCGCTAATCACAGTTTAACACCGCAGGTCCACCACCCTATTGTACAGAGACATCCGGCATGTCCAGCTCCCGTATATACTTGTAGAAGGGGTTCCACATCTTGTGGAATTTCCCCAAGGAGCCCCTCAGTATGCACCTTATTTTCTCGAGTTTGGCTGAATTTAGGACTTCTTTTAACCACGAGGTGTGTGAAGGGGATGTTGGAGACTTCCACATGAGCAATATCAGGCGTCTGGCTAGTAAGGTAACAAAGGCTATGAAGGCTGTCTCCAGAGAAGAGAGTGGCCATGTGGGTGGGGTTACACCAAACAGTGCGGTCATATCATTAGGAGCGACCGGTTTTCCAGTAATTTCTGACAGTGATATAAAGATGTCAGTCCAATAAGAGTGTAAGACCGGACAAGACCAGTACATGTGTGCGTGACTCGCCGGTGCTTGGCTACATCTGTCACAAGTTGGATCCACTTCCTTATATATTTTAGAGAGCCTGAGCTTAGTGAAGTGTGTGCGATGTACTACTTTGCACTGAATCAGTCCATGTCTAGCACACATAGAAGATTTGTGTACATTAGCAAGGGCTTTTTCCCAAAGTTCTTCTGAAATCTCCTCCCCAAGATCTGTTTCCCAAAGAGATTTAATGGAGTTCAGGGTAACCAAACGAAGAGAATAAATCTGAGCGTAAATACACGTCATCATTCCCTTCAGAGTAGGTAACGGCCTAAGGAGTGTGTCTAGCGGCGAAGCAGTTGGGTGATTAGGAAACTGAGGAAATCTATTATTAACAAAACTGCGAATCTGTAGATACCTGAAGAAATGTTGCCTAGGTGCAAATGTATCAAATAGCTGTTGGAAAGAGGCAAATGTGTTGTGAATATAAAGGTCTTTGAATGTTTTAACGCCTTGGTTAAACCAAATAGTAAATGTGCCATCTACTAAGGATGGAGGAAAAACATGGTTTGCAGTTAAAGGGGCTAGTGTAGAGTATGTTTGGAGATCAAAGAAACATCTGAACTGATTCCAAATGTTCAAGGTTGCTTTGACAATTACATTTTTAGTGTAAGCAGAGGAGGGGGTCTTAATGAGAGAGTGAGCCAATGCTGAAAGAGATACTGGACTACAGGAAGCAGCCTCCATTTCAAGCCAAACAGGCAGAGAGTGCTGTGAGTCAGACTGCAGCCAGAACCTCAAATTCGGCAGAGCAAGTCCACCCCGCGCCTTTGGTCTCTGTAAAAATTGCTTGCGTATCCTTGGGGTTTTCTTGTTCCAAATAAAGTTAGAAATAATAGTGTCAGTTTTACCCAAAAAAGTTTTAGTGAGGAAAATAGGCACACATTGAAATAAATATAGAGATTTGGGGAGTATATTCATCTTTATAGAGTTAATTCGGGCAACCAGAGACAGATTTAACACTGACCAGCGGTCGAAGTCTTCCTGTACGCGGGACAAAAGGGGGGCAAAATTAGCTTTATAAGGATCTTTAAATGTATCGTCACCTGGATCCCGAGGTAAGTGAAGCTGTGTAGTGCAATTTTAAATGGTAGACTATGTAGAGCAGGGATGGGCAAATGGCGGCCCGCAAGTTTAGTATTCTTAAAACCAAGACTTTGTTTATTTGAAATCAGATGAAAACAAACTGTCACGGACCCTGCCGTGTTATCTATGATTACTACGCTTTTCATTCATAATTTCAGCGGGAGGGAGGGGGAGCGGCGCTGAGGAACAGCAGAGTGCGGGCTGAAGGGTGTCTGTGTTGACATTCCCCTTATTGTGGAATGAGGGGAATGCAGAGACTGGCTACAAGTGTTTTAGGTTCAAGTTAGACAACTAATGTCTGGGTTTGTATTCATGACTTCATGTGTATGTCATCTTAATGGTTAATCTCAATACGCACACATTTTCTGTGCTTTCCAATAGTTTAAAATAGTTTTTTTTAATAACCTGTTCAATACAAACATGCCACTTGTAAAAATGAAATAACATTTCTGTGAACTGATATTTGTTTAGTGAGCTTATTAGAGGATGTTCCCTTTGATTGTAAAATGTCAATGAAGATGTCAGACTCAGTATATTTGTTAATAATTACATACAACACATGGAATTTTTGTGTGTGTGTTCCAAGTGAATCTGCGGCCCCCTGGTGGCCAGTACATCAATGATGTGGCCCCCACCACCATCAAAGTTGCCCATCCCTGATGTAGAGGGAACTCACGCGCCGCTCTATTTAAAGGGAACAATTCGCTTTTACTTAAATTGAGTTTATAACCGGATACAGCACCAAATGAGCTAAGGATAGAGAGAGCTGCAGGGACAGACACAGATAAATTAGAGACATAAAGAAGAAGGTCATCCGCGTAAAGAGAAGCTCTCTGTTCTACCCCATTTCTGAAAATACCTCTAATGCGGGGGTCACAACGAAGAGCGATGGAGAGGAGCTCAATAGCTAAGGCAAATAAGAGAGGGCTCAAGGGACAACCCTGCCTGGTGGAGCGGTGGAGAGGGAAATATTCAGAGTGCGTATTATTCGTTCTCACTGAAGCTAGGGGAGAGGAGTACAATAGCTTCACCCATGAGGTAAAGTTCATTCCAAAGCCACATTTCTCCAAGGTTTGAAAAAGATACCTCCACTCCACACGATCAAATGCCTTTTCTTCATCTAAAGATATCACAGCTTCAGGTACAGAATTTGCGGAAGGTCGGTAGATTGTGTTAAAAAGTCGTCTTATGTTAAAAAATGAATGCCTATTTTTGATGAAGCCGGTTTGATCTGGAGAGATAATGGTTGGTAACACGGTTTCCAAACGTAAAGCGAGCATTTTAGACAGTAATTTAAAATCCACATTTAACAAGCTGATTGGTCGGTAGGAGGAGCATGCAAGGGGATCCTTATTCCTTTTTAAAATGAGGGAGATAGAGGCCTGATTAAGCGTTGGGGGTAAACTAGTCGAATTAAATGATTCACTAAACATATCTATCAAAACAGGGGCTTATTTCTGTTGAAAATTCTTGTAAAATTCCAGTGGATAACCGCCCGGCCCCGGAGATTTTCCGCCTTGCATCGATGCAATAGCAACGGAGAGTTCGACAGCAGTTACTGGCTTCTCCAAATCCTCAGTCATATCAGGATGTATCAAAGGGACTTCGAGGGTGGTAAAAATATTGTCCAAATCCTGCGTGTCTGAGCTGGTTTCAGATGTGTATAACGAAGTATAATAGTCTCTAAACTCATCATTAATTATTTGGGGATCGATCGTAATGTCCGAGGATGTTTGGATTCTGGGAATCTGGTAAGAGGCAACATTCTGTCGTAATTGATGCGCCAGTAATCTGCCAGCTTTTTCACCCTGTTCATAATAATTACTTCTAGCCTTAAGAAGAAGTGCAGCAGCCTGGTGTGCGGTCAGCGTATTAAATTCCGATCGAAGAATGAGGCATTCCTTATACACATCTGGAGTTGGTGAAACGGAATAGAGGTCATCCAGTTGAGCAATACGCCTCGTTAGTTCAGTTAATCTCTCTCTTTTCTGTTTCCTCTCATGGCTAACATAGGAAATAATTTGCTCTCTCATATAAGTTTTCAATGTCTCCCATAACACAGATGCAGAAATGTCCGGAGTTTTGTTAATGCTAAGAAATATGTCAATTTGGTTGGAAATCAGCTCTGTAAAATGTTCATCCGAAAGCAAATGCGTATTTAAACTAGGGATCGACCGATATGGCTTTTTCAAGGCCGATACCGATTATTAGTAATCAAGGAGACCGATAACCGATATTTGGAACCGATATACATTTGCAGTAAAATCAGAAAATCTTGGTGTCAAAATGTAGAATAACACAAACTCCAACACAACTCAACACAACTTCTTTGAAATGCATTTAAGCATATATTATGTTTAATTAACTTTTAAACATCTTACAACTGGTTTCATCTCTGTGCCCTGCAAGAAGTGGGGCTGCAGGCTGACATGCTTAACTAACAATAATGCTTAATTTATTATATCTGTCTATCTAGCATAAAATCCCAATAAGCTGCTAGCAACTGCAAAACACTAGTGCTAGCTAATGTTTTGCAAACCATTAAAAGGCTATTTTAGTAGACCTAACGTTAGTCCCGTAGCCTCACTTCTAATATTTTGCTAAACATTTGCTAGATACATGTTGGCTAGCTAATGAGCTTCACATATCAACCTGAAAAACGGCGAGGCTCCACTCGCAGCCCCCCCCCCCCCTCCTCCGCACCACAGTTACTCCGCTGTGAGACGCTGCACTAGGGCTGTGCGATTATGGCAAAAATCATAATCACGATTATTTGGGTCAATAATTGATATCACGATTATTTTGACGATTATTCATTGACCATTTATTGAACTTTAAAACAAATAATATTTTACCAATAAACAAGATCAACAAATATGTTGGAGCGCACTTCCAAAACCATACTAAACATATATTATTAATATGATAAATAAAAATAAATTAGACCAAAATAAATTAAATCAAATACGATGCAGTGCACTGTCACAACCTTCTGAAAACTCCTTAACATATAGCCAACATTTTGGTAAAACATATTCCACTCAGTTAAACGTTGAAGGCTGGCCAACCGTCATGGTCCAGAAGTAACAGGAAATAAATGTTGAACTACAATTTAAGACCAAATAAAAATGTTTAGGCCACCGTGGCAAATGCTGGTAGGGCTGCTCATGTCATCTCTTAAAGATTTTTTGCAAGAAACACCAGCCTGTTTACATGGTCTGGTTTCAGAGATGAGCGCAGGCAGGTGACAATATTGCCACCTGGACTGAAGACCCTCAGCCACGCCCCGACACATGGGGTGACGCCGGCCAATCACAAAGCTTTGAGGCGTTCAAGTGCATTATTCTGGCACAGGAAGATTATGTTACAGGACATTAACGATAAAACAGAATATTGTTGTTCTATTTTTAGACACATCTCGCGATCGACTGGTTGCGCACCCCTGGGCTAGACCATAGGTCTCTTGTGGTAGCAAAGTAGTCAGCTGAAGCCACATCTCTCTCAACTTCCCCACGGCATTTGTCATATAGTGCAGGCAGCGCAGACCTGCTGAAATAATACCCAGACGGCATCGCGTAACGCTTGTCCAACGTGTTGACAAGTTGCTTGAAGCCCTGGTTACTAACAGTGCTAACTGGGCACATATCTTTAGCGATGTGAAATGTAATGGCAAAGTATTTGCAAATAGTGGAAATAGTTTTACCCTTCTTTTTAACGAGTTGCTGCTCTTGTTCTGACATCTTCGCTCGCGCTGAACACTCACAACACATGTCACTCCCACGTTGCCGAGTGGGCTATTAGGGAGGGGTGAAAGCGCACCCAGCAAAATAATCGTATTTTGTCAATTATGCTGTTTTCATAATCGTCGCAAGCCATAATCGTAATCGCGATTAAAATACAATTAATTGCACAGCCCTACGCTGCACACACCCCCTCTGACTGACTTCCCACGTCCCTGTGTAACTGGGAAACTGATAGAATTGGATCATAAGATCGTGGTGTTTTTGCAACTTCAGCATAGGGGATAGGGATGTTTATTGAACTTCGGTTTTAACACAAGTGAAGGAGTTCAAGTATCTCGGGGTCTTGTTCTCGAGTGAGGGAACAATGGAGCGTGAGATGGGCCAGAGAATCGGAGCAGCGGGAGCGGTATTGCAGTCGCTTTACCGCACCGTTGTGACGAAAAGGGAGCTGAGCCAGAAGGCAAAGCTCTCTGTCTACCGGGCCATTTTCGTTCCTACCCTCACCTATGGTCATGAAGGATGGGTCATGACCGAAAGAACGAGATCGCGGATACAAGCGGCCGAGATGGGTTTTCTCCGCAGGGTGGCTGGTGTCTCCCTTAGGGATAAGATGAGAAGTTTGGTCATCAGGGAGGGACTCGGAGTTGAGCCGCTCCTCCTTCGCGTTGAAAGGAGCCAGTTGAGGTGGTTCGGGCACCTAGTTAGGATGCCACCTGGGCGCCTCCCTAGGGAGGTGTTCCAGGCACGTCCAGCTGGGAAGAGACCAAGGGGTAGACCTAGGACCAGGTGGAGGGATTATATCTCTTCGCTGGCCTGGGAGCGCCTTGGGATCCCCCAGTCAGAGCTGGTTGATGTCGCCAGGGAAAATAAAATGTGGTGCTCTCTGCTGGAACTGCTACCCCCGCGACCCGACCACGGATAAGCGGGAGAAGATGGATGGATGGATGGTTTAACACATGTATGGCTCTGCTGCTCAGCGCTGCTGCTTGCTTCAGTCTGTGTTTGCGTTCTTTCGCACCTGCCTGTAATCTGAGGACATTGCTCGTGTACACAGAGTGGTGACTGCAGCCAGAGAAACGGCCGCATCAGAGCCAAAGTTTGATTAAAAAAAGGCCGATACCGATAATTGGTCAAATGCGGAATATTGGCCCCGATAATCGGCCGACCGGTAATCGGCCACCAGGCTGACCGGTAATCGGCCACCAGGCCGACCGGTAATCGGCCACCAGGCCGACCGGTAATCGGCCACCAGGCCGACCGGTAATCGGCCACCAGGCCGACCGGTAATCGGCCGCCAGGCCGACCGTAATCTGCCGCCAGGCCGACCGTAATCTGCCGCCAGGCCGACCGATTTAAGGGTTCTGTACGCACGCAAACCCCATAGCGTTTAAATTAGGGGTCGCCTGTCGGCCGATTACGATCGGCCTGTCGCAAACCCCATGGCGTTTAAATTAGGGGTCGACCGATAATCTGACTGGCCAATTACAATCGGCCTGATGTAGTCATTATAAGAACTTTAAGCAGTCTAGAACTAGCAATTATGCTCTAACCTGAAGTGCCAATACATCATACAGAAATGTGGAAGCGCCATAGAGGCGGCGGAGCCTAAGGTTGAATTAAATAATATACACTACCTGTGACAAAATGTTATAAATACAGTACCAGAAAATGCATGAAGTCAGTTCATCCACGAGTCCAAATAAAAGTTTGTGCCAAATTTGAAGAAATACTGCTGCGTGTTCCTGGGAAAAATGCGATATATAAAGCTTGACAAATTCAATCAAATGGTGCACAACACCCGCCTGTCGGCCGATAATCTGACGATTATCGATCGGCCTCACGGCCGATTATCGATCGGCCTAGCGGCCGATTATCGATCGGCCTGGCGGCCGATTATCGGTAGCCAGGCCGACCGATAATCGATTACGGCCGCCAGGGTACTAACCCTAATAACTAGGCCTAAACCTAAACGCTCCAAGGTAGCCTTATGGCGCATTTCCACTGCAGCGGGGTAGCCCCGTTTAAGCGTCCCTAAGCGTCCTCGCTCAGGCCTCGGGCTGCCTCGCTGGCCGGCCAAGGCCGTGGCGCATTTCCATTACAGTTTAGGACCTGGGGTAGCAACGCAGTGTAGGCGGGACGATCGACTTTTTGGGCGGAGCGACGCTGGGTAAAACTGCAGTGGCGTCATTTTCAATGCGACACAACTCACAAAACACACACAACATGGAGGATGTGAAAGCGATCGTTTTCTTGTTTATTGTGAAATCCATGGTGCTGACATGCTGTGCTCTGCATAACATGTGTTGTTTGAGTCTAGTAGAACGAGGGTATTACAATTGAGAAATTTCTACATGTATTATGTATTTATCATGTATTCTTAATACCATTACAAAATAAACATGTAATAATGTTTTAGAGGAGGACCTCAAGCTAGCAAACTCAATTTCTTGCTTTAAATCTCTTAAAAGTAAGGGGCTTTTTCCTAACTGATGGTGTTTGTTATTGCTTTATAAATTCATGTATGTTTATGATTTTTTTATGTTGGGTGCCATTCATTATCAACAAGAGATAAGATAAGTCAAAGAAGTACTTTATTGATGGCAGTATAAAAATACAAATGTTGTATCAAAAAGGCATGCCATTAAACAATACAAATAAAAAATGTAAAACTGTATTGCAGCCAGCATAAATATACATGGAATTGTAAATATAAAATGAACATTTTAAAGAAAATAAATAAACAAGGAAGTACAAATGTTGCATTTAAAAATTAACTAGATAAAAAATATATAATATGTACAATAACTATTAAGGTTTTTTGAAGTATCAGGGAGGAGACGGGCCACGTCGGCTGCCCAGTCATGGTGCCATTTCTGCTGGGCCCGATCCTCACCTCCTCGTTTCCTCTTGCCTGGGTGACAATAAGATAATAATTAGCAATAAGGAAAACACACAGGACAGGTACAGGTCACACAAGGATATAAGAATAACATGTATAAACAGAACAACAGTAAGGTGAACTACAGAAAGTTCTGGCCCTAGATGTTTACAATGATTGTGAAAGTGAATTACATTATGTCCAGCCTGTTGATAATGAATATAAATATATGTATATGATAGGATGTCACACACAACTGTACTAGCTGCTTACTAGCTAAGACTTTAATTGAAACAGAGCATTTCCACACAGTGGTATAGCTTATTTTAATTACTGACGATGGATGATCCAAGGTTTAAAAAAACAAAACACAATTCCAGTCGCTTTGCCATTTCTATTTCTTACCTAGAACCACACGCTGCGGTGTCGTGATGGCACTCGGTGTTGGTGGTTGAGTTGGTGTCAATTCTTCGGCTGGGGTCCGTTCTGGATTCGATGACGATGTGGACGGAACACTGCCATCAACCGTTGTTCGGGAATGTTCCTCCTCACGAGTCCTAATGTAATCATCTAGAACAGCAAAATGACTTGTTAATTCCACAAACTACTGCAGCACAATACTAAATAGCAACAACAACTATAGAAAAGAAAAACTGAACGTAAACAATGGCACATATGGTGTTAGCAAACAATAGCTCTAGCTAAGGCTATCTGCCTAGGCTAGCTATGTAGCTATTCGGGGCTCCATAAAAGCACGGGTTGTCGAACATTAATGTAAGGATAAAATAGACTTCTTTGTTAGAAGTGAGCGTACCTTGCAGGGACTCCAGTAAAGCCGTTGCCGTTTTCCCTACATCGCAGGAAAGTCCTCGAAAATCCGCGTTCGGACATCTGTGCAGAGACATCCTGGAACACTTTCACATTTCGCGTTGTTCCGTAGAGCTCCCGCTGGATTTTATCATCCCCAATGAGATGTAGGAACGTCGTCACCTCCTCGGTCGACCACGGTGTGCTTTTCTTCGACGTTGCCATTTTTGTAGCTCCTCCGTTTACAAAATGCTGCAAGCTTGCTTCTTGATATATATATATATATATATGTGACGCGAGGGATGATCTCGCGCGCGATCTTGTGACGATTCCCTCTGACCAATCAGCAGTCGAGTGTTGACGTCACAGCCCTGGCCTGGTCTGATAGAACCACGATTTTATGGGGCCGGAAAAAGAGGGAAAAAGTACCCGCTAGCCGGTACTAGGCTATATGGAAATGCCACCAAAAACTGGCCTGGTCGCTTGAGGACGGTTCAGGACGCTTAAACGGGGCTACCCGCTGCAGTGGAAATGCGCCATTAGAGACACAATTGCGCTACCTAAGATAAAGTGACATATTAAGAATTAATAAATGTACATTGTACAAACCACTGTGTATAAGTTAATTGAACTAACAACCAGAGTAAAGAGGTATCCGTAATGGCCCAATATCTAATGCTAGTATATATATATATATATATATTCTCTTAATTGTATTTTTATTATTTATCAGAGCTTAAAACAATCTTCAACACAGACCAAATTAGTGCCCTTGGACAACAAAACATATGGTGGGGCAAAGAAACGATAAATTAAATTGAGAGAGTGGGAGACTGAAAATGATTACTATGATAAATATTCAAACTATTTACAAAACTATTTACAGAAGCTCCTGTTGAACCATGGTAACATATAACAGCAAGATTGCCTTGTTATTGTTACAGAGATTCAGGGAGATATTGAGGTGAAGTTCCAAGGGAATGAAAGGGACATAACAGACAGAGAGAGTGAGACAGATGTCAGCAGACTGCCAGGGGCCAGTATGTCAGGGGCCGACAATCAAGAGGCTACCTTACCAGAGATCAGTGTGCCAGGAGCCAGTCAGTCAGGGGTCAGCTATGAAGAGGCCAGTTTGCCAGGGTCAGGTGCTCCAGGGACCAGACTGCCAAGGGCCAGTTGTGACCGGGCTCACGTGGAGGATCTAATGAGACAACTGCGAAGGGAGAGATTACTAAGAAAGAGAGCAGAGAAGGCTCTGGTAAACCAGAAAAGGATTAATTCGGCATTTTAAAAAAAACACTTTGATTAATCTAAAGTTTAAAAAAATCTTCAACACAGACCAAATTAGAGCCAGATTACCGTCCATCTGATGAGGTTTTCACCCTTGTTCAGAACGTGGAGCAGCTGTTCCGTGTGAGGATGAGCGATTCCCTCATGGAGTCCTCAAATGCAGTGTCACAGCTGGAACAAGAAGCCATGTTGCTGGACAGCAACCTTCCCTCATGCCATGACCTGAAGAAAAAAATCCTCTCAACATACATCAGGCTGAGGTTAAGGATTACATCAAAGTGCATCAGGGCTGAGGGGAAGGATAAACGTAAAGGGTATCTTGGCAGCAAGAGTCAGAGTAAGAAGGCAAAGAAGACCCAACAGACTTCTGCACCGAAGGTCATAACATCTAGGCCACTGCCAAACACCTTACTCGTTGCCATCGATGTACTTGGCATCTCCATTCCCGGTACACCGTCAGCAGCCTCCAGCCTCCTCTTCTTTCAGCAGTCATCACCTGCAGCCGTTGCCAGCAGCAGCACCCTCCTTCAGCAGCAGCACCCTCCTTCAGCAGCAGCACCCTCCTCCAGCAGCAGCAACAGCAGCAGCAGCAACAGCAGCAGCACCCTCCTTCAGCAGCAGCAGCCTCCGCCAGCAGCAGTACCCTTCTCCAGCAGCAGCACCCTCCTTCAGCAGCAGCAGCCTCCGCCAGCAGCAGCAGCAACAGCAACAGCCATGGCTGACATATGAGGCTGAATTAAAAAAAAAAAAGTGCTTATTATTTTTTGTTTATTTTGTTAAAAATAAACATTTTGGATGCATGACCATGTTTTAGGCTCATCCTTCATTCACTGCTGTAGAGTAGCCTATTCAGTAGGCTATTATTTTTTTAAGACTGAATAATACCTTTGAAGAACAATCATTAAACTAGTGTGTATATTACAATACAAAGGAATCTATCCTAGCATGCCATCAAGCATTAAAAAGTAGTGCTAGGCTAGTTGTACATATGAGTTAACACGGAACAGTACAAAAAAAAACTAAGTACAGTCAACATGTCACATAATGAAATGTTAGTATATCCCAAAATTCAATGAAATATTAAATGAAATATTTATCACAAATGCCACCTCATGTCTACTAGTGCTAGCAGTTAAGTCATATCAAACAGAAAAAGCCGACTAAGGATGGCTGACACGGTCAGGTTCAGCAGATAAAAACCAAAATAACAAAAACACTAGGGCTGTCAAGTTAACGCGTTAATAACAGTTACAGTTGCATGTTTGTGGAGAGTAAAACAATAAATATATCTTGGCCAGGTCACTCTTGAAACATATATTTTAATCTCAATGAGACTTTTTACCTGGTTAATATAATAAAGGATATATATCTATATATACAAATGTACACTAATGTCTGACGCAAATGCAACACAATTTATAATATAAGATTTAAAAAGTAGCTGGCCTTGCAAATTTGTTTTTGTCCCCATTTAAAGGGGACCTATCATGCAAAATGCACTTTTGTACGTCTTTTTTACATGAATGTGTGTCCCCGGTGTGTTAGGGAACTCACCAAGTGTCAGAAAACACAACCCTCTCTCTTTTCCTCCGTACCCAAATCTCTAAAAACGGGGCTGTAACGGAGCTGATACAGATTTGAAGATTCTCTGACGTCAGGAACGAGGAGCTCCGCCTATATGGGCAACTATCCACCAATCAGGAGGAGACAGCCACGGCCATTGCCGCTCGAAAGCGCTGGAGACGCTGTAGTACATATGCCAGGCCTGTAGGTGGCGCTGTAGTCTGCCACAAAAGCAGCGAAGAAGACTTCTCTCAGATTCAGCCCTTGCAAAAACAGGGCTAAAAAAGAGCAAATAGAGCGAAATGAGGCATGGCTAAAATGCATGATCTGTTTGGTATTTTGAAAAAAAAATTCACAGACATGTTTTATATAGGTATGGCCCTACAATATATTATTCAAATATAGCATTATAGGTCCACTTTAAATAATTCAAACTGCCAGTACATATTGTCAGTAGAGCACTGTGTTTTGAGGAAATTACATCATTAGTGATGATATTGATATTGAAACCACCTTCCTCTTACCTTATCTGTGTAATTTATCTGGTGTGTGCAACAGATTATCGCGGTTGTGCTCTTCAAATCGTGCGCTTTCAACTTGTTTATCATCTTGTTTGGCATCATCTTCCTGTGGCCACACTCACTCTCACGCAACAGAATGCAAATGTTTCACATGAACCAACGGAGAAAGCATCGTATTAATGATAAATGGCATGCTGAAAAATAAAATACTAATTTAGCAGACAGTTTTGATAAGAGAATCACCCTGGTCCTACCGCTTAAATAAATAGATATACCTGCAATAATTTAAAATGGATTATGGGCTCGGTTTCTTTCGGTATTTCGGAGGTGGAACATCTTTTGTGTTATGTGTTTTGTGTGGGCAAGATATTTGTTTTTAGATGTCTAGACATACAAACTAATTGTGAAGGTCAAGACATGCGTGGTTGTTGAAACTGACACAGATGTTTCAGTATTATAAGAACTTTATCATTATGTGAAGTTTGATCACAGTTCATTCATATTAATGGCCACCACTGATCCTTTGCTGAGCCAGTTTGTTGAGTATCTAAAAATGTTTTCATTGTCTTGCAATACAATATCATATTTCAAGTTTTGTTATTGATCCACTTCTTCAGGCACCACCTGTTGAGCCTCTTATCTCACATTTCTTTTGATCCCTTTATCTAAGTTGTTTTACTTGTGGTGTTTTTACTACACATTTGTAATTATTTGTCTCTCTCCTCTCGCAGGTTGCTTTGCTATTGCGCCACCAGTGAGACATTATGCTCGTGTTGTAAAGAAAAAGAAGACGGGTAGGAAGCTGCGTTTTCAACACACCATGATTTGTCATTTTAAAATGGTCGCTCTCTTTTCATCCTAACATTTGGTTGTCGTTTAGGCCCTGAGAGCCAGCTCAGTGATCTTCCTCCAACAATGCTGAAGAGTGGCTATGCAGCCGTGCCCCTCTTGCAAACGTAAACACACATTTATGCAGTACCTTTAATTAAATCAGTAAAAAATAATAAAATGTATATTCCAAATTCACAAAGAATCTACATTATTGTATTTATTCTAATAAAAGTGTTTTTTTTCAATCAACAGGACTGATGATGTTGTCAAAAGACTTCTGTCATTGGAGCTGGCGAGCCATGTAAGTTCTAATGACCCCAAACTGGCATCATCATGTTTTACTCTGCTTTCTTGTTTTCCGATGATATCAACAATATCAATTACTTTGATATTATGTGTTCATGTGTTTTTAGAGTGACAAGCTCCAGCTGAAAAAGGAACAGCTGATTGCTAAAGTCCAGAGGGATGAGAATGACTACACCTCAGTGGAAGTCCGGGGTGAGTTTCTCCAATGTTGTTCATAGTGTGTTCGCTGAAAAGCAGGCGAAGGATGTCGAGCTTTTAACTGATTCAGTCTCCCTTTCTATGTCTTTTCCCTCAGTGGCTATTTTGACTACCAAAATCCGAAACTTCCAGGAGCATTTGCAAAAACATAACAAGGTGAGTAACATCAGCATCATTTAACATCCTTTTGTCCTCCCTCGCTCGCACGCTAAACAAGAAAGGCTTGTTCTTAGATGACGTACGATACCTTACGTTGGTTTCACCACAAAAGCTTCAGTTAATGTCTCCACATTTCCTTTGGTGTGTGTGTGTGCAACAGGATATCCTGTGTACTCCCCCACACCAAATGAGAACATGTATAGTGCAGCCATGGTTGGAAATGTCCATGTTACATCATACGTAAAACATTGGTTAAATGTACACAAAGATTAAATAGAGTTTTTGTTGAACGGTATCTCAGTTTCATCTGGAATGAAGTACTACCTGAAATTCTAACCTCTTCGAATCACCAAGCCCAATGTACCATGTGTTATTTGATTCAAGGACAAATCTAACAAGAGGCGGATGCTCATGGATATTGATCGGAGGAAAAAGCTATTGAAAAACCTGAGGTTGGTGAACTACGATGCTTTTGAGAAGGTGTGCGAGCAGCTGGGCATCACCTACAGTTTCCCCCCCGAGTACTACAGGAGGGTCACTCACCGCTGGCTGGCTAAGAAGGCCCTCTGCATTAAGGTATCAAACAAATCCACATTATTCTGTTATTGTCTATATTTTATATTCATGATCAAATAAAATGTGTATTTGTAAATTAGTATTGTATAATTATGGTCTCTATTGGAGTAAATATCTAAAGACCCTAAACTTATATTCCACACTTGTGTAATAATTGTGCATCTTGTCTCAGAGAGCATCGCCCAAGCTTTCTGTGTCAAACTGACACACACGTTGAAGGTGTTATTTCGTGTTTCCACTGACACTTTGTCATGTCTCTTCACAGGTCTTCCAGGAAGTGCAGAAGCAGAAAGCAGAGCAGAGGCTGATGATGCAGAGTTTAGCACCCGCAGACCCCAAGGCAGCCAAGACTGCATCTGTTTAGACCCCATAATCTAAAATATTCTGTATAATACAAATGATTCTAAATGCTTGTTAACCAACAAAGTTACGTTAACACCATCTGATGTAAAGCATTTGGATTGGAAGCCCTTTTTCATGTATCACTGTCATACAATATGTTTTCCTTTAATTGCTTTCATGTTGATGTCAGAATACAATGGAAATAAAGTGTCCCGGAAATGTGTATTTAAAAAATGTGTTTATACTAAAATATGTCTATCAATTAGATGTGGTTTAGATTAAATATATTTAGCTGCACAAAAAAATGAGGCCACACTTCTCAAATAAATTAAGGGAAGTCAAATAACCACCAAATAACCCATAATATCAAATTGTACAGTTATTTGTTCTAATATAGCCGGCAACCAAACACCAAATCTCTGAAAGTTGTGCTGCTCTCTGGGCTGAACATTCCCACTCACTAACCCCTTACCCTTTTGCATGTCTGTCCATGATGTCAGAACTTTTATTCTTCTATCAGCTCTTAAAAGCAAAACTACCTGTGTTTCATCTTTCATCAAACAAATAAATCCCTTAGATATGTCTCCAAGAAGTCATTGCAGAATGTTAATTAAAAACAATGTCAATATTAATTCTTCTCACCGTTAAGTACTGTTTGTCTTTATAACAATATGCCCTTTAGTAACTTGTGATTTGCCCTTTGTAAACACTGATTGAGGTCAAGTGTTAGCAGATGAAATATCTAGAAATAATATAACTCTACAAAAATAGTTTATCCACTCCATAAATGGCACACTAAATAAGTCATTTGAGAATGTTGTCTTACGTTTTTATTGAGTGCAAGAGATATTGAAGTGTCTCTTGTTTCTTCCAAATACCAAACGTATCCTGTGGTTATGTGATCAAGTACAACATGACCTTAAACTATGGTCCGAGTTATTAATCACATAGACATTCAATTTCACTTCCAATGTGGTGGAAAACATTTTTAATTTCAGAGATAGCATCACTACCTGATGACTGCGCTGTATGGATTCTCCATTGTCCCTTTAAATCAAATTATGTTACATCTATGTCTTGGAATACTAACAAGAGCAGCTCTCTGTGCATATAACGGGGACCTCGATATTAACATTTTTGATTGATTCCCTTATAGGGTTTTAGTCAATCTGAAGGCACGTTTTTTTTAGCTTAACATAGTTTTGTACTGGTTCACATCCTGTGAAACTCAGTAGTGACACAGTGCGTAGATTAAACCTCAAGTTGTATGACAACACAGACGTGATGCATTTGTGGTTGTTATATGATGGCGTGAAATTCTGATAACTGCATGAATTCTCTAAACTGAGTTGATCTAATGTGAGATTGGGAAAGTATTTCATTAGAAGCCTTCACTCCCTAAAAGATACATGTTCCAGTGATCTGTAGATATCTGTGAATATACAGACCATCAGCCTCAAAGCAAAGCAGCAGTTCTAATAGTCTTAGTTTGTCTGCAGATCTTTGTCATCCTCAGAAACAGCCTTTTGATTTGACAAACCAGCATTTCACAGCTCGAGCTCGTCACTGCTTCCTGTGTGCGGTGTGCAGCTTGTCAGCCTGATCAGACTGAGAGCACACCGACCGAATCTTCTGGTAAGTGACAGCTTTTCTCCTCTCGCAGGAGATTATTAACTTAAGAATTCACTATTTATTCACTTAAGATTAATTTGTTAATAAAACATAGTTCAATATCTTTTAAATGTTTTACTTTCGTGCAATCATGATAAACTCATGCTGACGGCACTGAAACAAGATAACTTATGAACTGTTCTTAAAGTAACACATTCATTTTCACGGCCGTTTGTATATAGTTAGAGTTACTGTTATGAGAATATTTGTATTTCTCACTTAAAGCCATCATCTTTCAATTAATAAGTGTGAAAATGGCAAAAAGTCAACAATATTAAGTCTCATTCGGTGTTAATAGAGAAATATCTCTATTAAATGTTTGTTGATACATAATATGCTTTGCAGGGAAATCATGAATTCTGATTAAGCTATTGAGTGTGAATAATGCATGAACTCTTTCTTCAGTTATGCTCCAACGAAGAGCTTAAGAATATATTTAGTCATAGCTCTGAATTATTCCTTTCAGCATGAGATGTCCTTTACTGAAAAGGCTTGGCATTGCAGTACTGTATATGTAAAAAAAAGTATAGAAACAGTTGTAGATTTACATGGAAAGTGTTATTAAGATACATTCTCCCATAGCTTTTCATCCTGCAACACAAACTATCATGCTATCCAGTGCTAAGTGTTTCATTTAACTTTTAGATAGCTTTATTGGAAACAACAAGCAGGTCCAGTAATCCAACATGTCAAGCCCAGTGGTCACCCAACCGGCTGCAGGCAGCTACGGGACGAACGTCCAAACGGGGGAGTGGAGCACCGGCCTCTGCTCCTGCTTCAGCGACTTGTTAGTCTGTGAGTACCACTTAAGAAATCTGACATTATACATTTTTCTCTATACACTAAAGGCACACTTTCATGTTTTTTCTTTTTAAAAACTCACACTGAAATACCCATCTTTGTGCAGGTGCTATTGGTTGCTGCTGTCCAATTGCCTTGAGCTGCTACACTGCTCATAAGTATGGAGAAAACTGCTGTTTGGGTTGTCTGCCAGGAGGCTCAACAGCCATGAGGACTCACATGAGACTCACTTATGGCATAGAGGTCAGTTACTTATGTTATTGAATTACAAACTCAAATAACACCGTTGTATTTTGGGTGGTGCTGTATGAAGACTGCATTTCAATAGCTCTGATGAAAGACAGAGATTGCATTCATTTAGGAAATGTTAGGTGTTTCCTTCAATTGAGAAAACTGAACAGTGGTGCATTTCCTCACAGTGGGTTTTGGTTCCGTGTTGTGATTTTGTTGCAATCTTCTCACCACAGGGAACAATAATCAACGATGCCTTGATGACCTTTTGCTGCGGACTCTGTGAGGTGTGCAGGATGGCGCGTGAAATCCGCATCAGGAATGGAGAAGTGTAATCTCGAGAAGACATAAAAACGATTCTGGTCCACTAAACAGTATTTTCTGGTGATTAATGATGTTCAGCTATTGTGAAAGTAATGTCTTGTAATTGCTGTATCCTGGCTTTTTCATGCAGAGAATTGAGCTAATGAATTATGCAAATCTGGGCCTTATGCCTGTTACGGAAATCTTAGACCTAGTCAATACTGTGGAGATACACAGGTCAGAATGATCGACAATAAATGGTGAAACAAACAGAGTTGTCTGGTTATTTATTTGAATATTCAAAGACACAGGTCTCACAGAGTATAGGATAGTCTGCAGGAGTTCATTAGAGTATGCAGAGAAAACAGCACATATCAGGAAATGGTATTGTTGTTAGACAATGCTTTTAGAAGCATTTGGTTTTACCATATTTATAGGTAACGTAAGAAATTGCCACTACATGCCTTATGTGCCTGTCTAACTGTGTAAGTGCCTGTATACTGATCTGCATTGCTGTAAATAAACTGCGTTATTCAATCACTCACAACATGATTCATTACATTCAAGCATGGAACATTTTGTACAACATTGTTTGATCAAAAACATGGATTGTCTTGTTTTCGATGAAGACAAACCCTTCCTTAACCATTGTTTTTGTAACATTTGTGGATTTTGACCATACAGTTAACATTGTGACACTATGAAATATGGTGGACTTGACACACCCATCACAGGTCTTAGTTGTGATTATTGCACAGAGTTATTTCCTAACTCTTTTCCTCATTACAAGACTCTCACTGGCTTCATTTGGTGAAAGTTGTCAGTATTTCACAAGCTCAAAATCCACTAAATATTCAATATTGCTTTAACCGTTGTGTTGTGTTCGAAAGCTGTTATCGTTCATGGCGTTCGCGGCGTTCAGTCCAAAACACAACAAATAAATGACTATCATCCAATATTGTTTTAACTACATCTTAACTAACTTATTATGCATTTATAACCGTACAATCCTGTTGTAATTGTATTCTATGGCCCCAAAACACATTACACCACATATTACACACGTGCATGTGTGTGTTCAGGTTCAAGTGTTAGTGTACATATTCTTTGAGAAAGGTGGAGTTCCCGTGGGGGGCAGAGGGAGGGGAGACCAGGTGTATGTTGCGAAATATTGCAAAAATATTGTTACTGTTGATGAAGGGGGGGGGGAGGGGTGTCTAAAGTCAAAGATGAACCTTGATTGGGCCAAATTTGACCTCGAGTGACCCACAACAATTATGCTGGGTCTTCAGACCTGAACACCAAATTAGACACTTTTTTTGTAGAGACCTTCAGACTTGGCTAAAATTGTGAAAATCAGTTTTGTAGTGTTTATATAGCTGTTGTGGAGGATATCATGAAGCCTTGTCCCGATACAAAAAACTAGAGCGTATTATTATATCATTTAACTTGAAACGGGTCACGGGAGACCCGAACACAACATAAGGGTTAACAGACCTTTGTGCATGCTGTGTTTTATCATGTGCATGTGGAATTGTTCTGTTCCTCCTTCATCAGATACGTTTTACTTCAGAACATAGGGCTTAACCACACATCGATTACAAATTGCAAAAGTCCGTTTTGGTGTCTTATAGAGTCAAACATGCTTCAGTATCTTCATCAGATACATCTGCACATCAAGCACTCCTGTTATTATACAACAAGTAGCCTACGTATATATTAGATATTAGCCCTTAAGCATGGAACAACTACAGTCATTCTGAAGTGCAGACAGTTTAATGTCCTAAAAACTGCTTGTTTCTGATTGTGGCTCCCTCTGCTGTTCGTTATACAGCCATAGCTACCATGTGTGTCCCTCTTCACAGCTCTTTGACTATGGCAGGAAACCCTCTGAGTTTCTGGTTGGATGTGAAATAGGTCTAATTTAAGAAGAGGTTGAACGCAAGAGAGGTTAAACTTTGCAAAGTATACCAAAAAGGAGATCAAATGAGCAGAAACGATATACTATAGTGACCTTTTCTGTTGTTTTTAGTTTAGACATGTGGTGTGGAGTAGAATGTAATCTACACTGTACCACCAAACAGGGTTTTAAAAATCAGCCATGTTTTAAAATGTATTCAGCTAAAAAGATTTCATGACATTTTCAAACCGGTATAGATTATTTGGGTGTGTATGGAATGTGCCGATTGAACATCTTCTGAAACTGGGATTATTAAAAGCTAATATAAATCTTCAGAAAAAAAGTGTTTAGCCTGAGGGAGTCCCAATGATTTCATTCTTCATAAATAATCTCAGGAAATAATACTATAACTATTTCTTCCATTCGCACACATGTCTCATTGTGAACCTACTTCAACCAACTGATGTATTGAACTCAGTGTGAACTGAAACCGTAAATGTTAAGGGAAACAAAAAGTACAGACTTGCTGCTCACATTATTGACCCCAACATAGATCTGCAAGTTCAGCAGCATTGTGTTCAGTTTTGAAAATGGGAATAAGGACGTTTTGTACAAAAATAACTGTTACCTATCCTCCCCCTAATTGTTCTGCTTCAGGGTGCTTTGATCACCGTGGTTTATTTTCTTAGTTATACTTGCACTTAGTAATCACCCCACTACAATAGTTGGAGTACTACAACAAATACCCAACTTTAAGGCCATACAGATTTGGAATACTTTTTTGAAAAACCACGAGAAAGCTTAAAATCCATCGGGAAAACAACAAACATTATATTAGTGATTTAGAGATTATATGACTGAATAAAATGGCCCATTTAATTCCCCTAAACATTTCACATCCGATTGATCCCGCCCCTTCACTCGTACGTCATAACGCACAACGCGCTGATTGGCTGTTTGCTTCGTGGCCTGGCAACCAGAAGAAGCTTTACTAAACAGACCCTACTACCAGTAGCATCTGAGCTAGCTAAAACTGCTAGCTTTCTACGTTTTCCAGGGAGATTGAAGCGTCCAAATACCACCATGTCTTCAAGAACTCTGCCTCTGCTATTCATCAATCTCGGCGGGGAAATGCTGTACATCCTGGACCAGCGGCTTCGCGCTCAGAATATCCCTGCTGACAAAGCTAAGAAAGGTAGCTAGCTTAGCAAGCTAACAACACTAATGTCACCCTGCAGTAACACCTTAGTGTTACCATGGCGATAACGGTACATTCATGTCAGTCTGTTTACCGTTACTGAATTCAGAATATCGTGGCTTTGTAAGCCACGATAAAGCAAATGTAAGAGTTAACATTAGTAAGTCAACATGCAAAGGCTTTAAGTCCCAGGCTCCTCCAACAATGCAACACAATATAAGACATAAAACAATAACAAAGACAATGAAAATAGTGCAAAGTAGTAGAAATAAAATTCTGCAATATGATGTTGCAAGACCAATGTGTCAGTAATGCAGAAGAAGTTAACTATATGTCAAATAAAATACAATAAGTTAAATGTTGCAAGTGACCAAGTAGATGCAGTATATTCATGTCAAATTGAATAGCTGGTAAACTATTTTGAAGATTTTGATAAAATCATAAATCACATAGAAAACAGTGACTGTTGCATGGGGCACTGTAATTAGGAATTCAGAACAAATAGTTGTAATACTTCATTTTCAACTAATGTGAAACTGCACTATCTGTTCTGCTATATATCATTTAAGGATGCATTCCAAAGTAGTAAACAACAGCCTTTAGTCTCTTGTCATTCAACAATCTGGTTTTCCAAACATTCTTTCATTTATCTCTATCTTTTTTTAAATCATAAACTTCCCAGGCTGGACAGAGGATGACAGAAGGAAAGGTATAATACAGAGCTTTGGCATAATCTCGCATTGATGCATTAGTAGCTCTTTACTTTGCTTGGGCCTAGACTGAAGCAGCACGCTGAATAAACAATCGGACTTGGAAAACAGACAACAGATGCACTGCAGTTGTCTTTGCACCCAGGTACATCCTGTAAGGTCACTCAAATGCTCACTTCCTGGTAGGGTTGCAAAGGGGCGCAAAGTTTCCGGTACATTTCCAGAAAGTTTCCATGGGAAATTAAGCTGGGGAATTTTGGAAATATTCTATGCAAAATTAAACAAAAAACATGACATTTCAACAGATTTTTTTTTATTTATGTTTTTATAAGTAGAAGAGAACAAGTTTTAATTATTTAATTGAACAATTATTTGTTTGATTGAAGAACGAAAACAGGAATGTTTTAAAAAATGAACACAAATGCACCCCCCATCCAAAAATCCCCACAAAGTCCCATTCAAAATGTTAAACGAAAAGAGCTCTTCCTGGGCCTCATCAACATCCAACTCTTCCTCTTCCTCTTCAGTGTCACTGTCCAGCCTTGTTGAGGATGGCTCTGTGTCAGGCTCTGAGCCTTAGGTTTGCCCGAATGCCAACCCGTTTTTCCACTCTCACATTTGTGAGCCTGTTGCGAACCTTTGTGTGTTCTCAATAGCCATGCAGTAAGCAAATTGCTATGGCATGGATATTCAAGTGTACTTGAATGGCATCTGTTTGTTTTAGCCAAGATTATGCTAAAATATACTTTCCCCAACTATATTTAACTTCCCTATGAAGAGCCAACCTTCAATTTTGAAAATTCCCAGTTTATCCCCTGTCGTGGCTTCCTTCCTTGTCTTTCCATCAAGCCACTAGACGCCTTAAACAGACAGTTCTAACTCGTTTATTTCCTTTAAATTACGCACAGTTTGAAGTGTTGCTTGGCCTCCGATGGTTTAGAAGATGTTGCGATGTGTTTGCTCAAAGTAAAATAACAAACTTTTGCACATGCAACAAAGAAAATAGGCCTTTACAATATTCAAAAGAAATAGGCAAAACTGAAATAAAATAACAAACAACTTAGGTATTCTTTCTTTCTTGATAATGCTTATAACTTCATAACTTAAAGGGTACTTGTACGATCTGTATGTACGCGTACGGTACGAGTACCGTTAAAAACTGTTCCTCGACGGCGTCTCTCAACAGGTTGCCCATCACTGTGGCTTTAGCACAGGCGCCGTGGGAATTGTAGTCCTTTATAGTGCGTTGACTACAGACGTCACAATTAGGTGGCCTTTCTTATCAAATCTAAATACTGGCTCTAACATCCCCGTTAATTCCCATGGAAAGTTTCCATCTTTGAAAATTCCCGGAATTTTGCAACCCTACTTCCTGGTCATAACTGTAATTGTTTAATTCACATTATGAGGAAGGGAATTATTTATAATTACTGCACATTTTTGATTATCAATAAATAAATAAAAAACAAGTGCATTGTTTATTCTGCATATATAAAGAAGCTCATATTGTAATGACTGTCTCTAATCTGAGAGCAGTGTTTTATTTTTTACAGCTTTTGTTTCGTAGTTGAACTTTAGCTTCCTTACTTCCTGGGTAAGTAGCACTACAGAAAATACTTCATAGCCCAACTTTGGTAATTAATTACGTGTATTTACTTCTCCCTTGAGCCAAAACAGCTTGTCATCACTCCTGCTCATTGCAACAGAGATTGCTGGACATGACAAATCACATTTTTCTGAAGTGTGAACACAGAAGAAATCTAGCTTGCTAACGCCCCTCTTCCAACTAGGAAATATGCAGTTGGCTTTTCCCGCTTCTGCTTTATTAGGGCTGCTGTTAGGCTTTGGAAAAAGGGTTTTATGCTAACATATAGTGCTGCCAAATTCTGAGCTAACAGTGTGATAAGTACTTGTGTCTAACCTCACTTAACAATGTGCGGACTTGTCTGTTCTACTGTTGTCTTAACTAGTTATGAATGACATCATCAGCACCATGTTCAACAAAAAGTTCCTAGACGAGCTTTTTAAGCCCCAGGAGCTCTACTCCAAAAAGGCCCTGCGGACGGTGTTCGACCGGCTCGCCCACGCCTCAATAATGAGACTCAATCAAGCGAGCATGGACAAGGTAAGTCATCCTGTACATGTGCATACTGTGTTATATCTTGCAGATGTGCAATTGTTGTGTTCCCCCTTTTTCTCATTTGAATGCTTTCTTGAGTACACTTGGCTTAACCAAACATTAATCATAATCTCTCATCATCTGCACAGTGATGTCAGTCTGTTCTGCAGCCTTCTTAGTATACACACTAGATTAGTAATTAAGATGAACATAATTCACATCTTTATAAGATAAATATACACATCAATCAATGCTTCGTGATTATACAAGTGTGTACATATTGTGTTGCCCTTGAGCAAAGAACCACAACATTAATCCTGAGGTGCAGACAGATTCATATTCTGTACGTGGCTCCCCCTCCTCAGCTCTATGACTTGATGACCATGGCTTTCAAGTACCAGGTGCTCCTCTGTCCCCGACCTAAGGACATCCTCCTCGTCTCCTTCAACCACATGGATGCAATCAAAGAGTTTGTGAAAGACATTCCCTGCATTCTCACCCAGGTTGATGAGACGTACCAACAACTCATACAGGTTTGTGTGGCTGTGGTTGGATATTAACTAGATTTAATTGAATAGGAGGGTGGACACAAAAGGCCTTCAAACTGAGCTATAAAACACAAATAACTTCAGTTGTAAAATAGTGATGTTTGTTGTTGTTTGTAGTTAAGACATGCAGTCAGGTGGCGAGTACAGAACTCCCCTTACACTTTAGTAACACGAAACAAAAAGCGATAACTTGCAATGTATCAACGCACAGGGTTTCAAAACTGCCATGACAATTGATGTGACCAAGAAAATGAAACGCGCATCACATGATGGGAATGTCCATATATCAGACCAATCCTATAAAGCAAAAAAAAACACAACATCATCAAATTCAAGTAAATAAAAGCATTTTAATTGAAGCCGACCTTTTGATCTACTCTCCTGATTCAATATGGTCACGGATGCAGGTGGTGCATTATACTGTCATCATTTCAAATACACAGCAATGTGATGCACATGCTATGTCAAATCTCAGCAGCACAACATTATTTTCAAGTCATTTTTATTTGTGTATTTTCTAGATCTATACGAACTTGTCTAGTGGGGAATTCCAGCTGATCAGACAAACTCTCCTTATCTTCTTCCAAGACATGCATATAAGAGTAAGTCTGTTACGTTGGCCCATTTGAAATCATCAGATGAGATTATATGGGATTATCTTGTGTTGTCTTTTGTTTTGATCTTCCTCACGAGCCTGTTTCTTTGTTTCCTCCCATGCCAGGTGTCTATTTTCCTGAAGGATAAAGTGCAGAACTCCAACGGTCGCTTTGTGCTTCCCACCAGTGGTCCTGTGCCTTATGGAACACAAGTCCCTGGCTTGATAAGGTACATCTGTACACATCTGTTTTCACGCAGACCCAGACCATCTTCACTCTATGGATTGGTAGAGATGAAACAGGTGGAATGATCTTTAATGCCTTGTGGTCTCTCATGCTTTCTGATCTTACCAACACGCTGTAATCTTAAGTGAACCTATCTGCAGCTAATAGCATTACAGAGGTTTGGTTTAAAAGGCATTTACTTTCTAATTTTAGAAGTGAGGTATATTTACCTTGGATCAAATCACTTGAACTATTTCATGTAAGGCAAGGCAAGTTTATTTATATAGCACCTTTCAGCACGCGACAATTCAAAGTGCTTTACAAAATCAATTAAAAGACATTTTAAGAATAAGTAAAAACACATTATATAATGGCATTTTACAACAGGCATTAAAAAGCAAAGATAATAAAATAAACACAACAGGTATACAATACACGTATAAAAGGCATACTGCAGTACGAATATGAGCAGCTCAATTAAAAGCAGCGACAAAAAGATATGTTTTCAGTCTCAATTTGAAAATAATAAGAGTTTCTGCAGACATGCACGATTCGGGCAGTTTGTTCCAGATTGTCGGGGCATAATAGCTAAACGCTGCTTTTCCATGTTTTGTTCTTACTCTCGGAACCGATAGCAGACCCGTCCCAGAAGACCTGGGATGGTTTGGCACCTTGATGGTTCATAATTATATAGAAGAATATACTTTGGTCCTAAACCATTTTGTGATTTAAAAAACAGCAATAGTACCTTCAAATCAATTATTTAGCCGACTGGAAGCCAGTGTAAAGATTTCAGAACCGGACTGATGTGATCCACTGTTTTAGTGAGGACTCGAGCAGCAGCGTTCTGAATCAGCTGCAGCTTTCTAATGGATTTGTTTGTCAGCCCTGTGAATACACTATTGCAGTAGTCGAGTCTACTGCAGATAAAAGCATGGGCAAGCTTTTCTAAATCCATTAGTTGTTTAATCCTTGATATGTTCTTCAGGTGATGGTATGCAGACTTAATAACTGTTGTAATGTGACTGAGTCCATCACTACACCTACATTTCTAGCTTTACTAGTTGTTTTGTAGTCTGCCGGCTGAAGCTCTGCGATTACTTTTAATCAGTCCTTCTTTGCTCCAAAATGTATTCTTATTTTAATTTATGTTAAGATAACAACAATCCATAATGTTAAGATGAATTATACATTCTAGATGGGATGGTTTACTCCCGGGGCTTTCTTACCTCTTCTGCACAATCTATGCGTTTTATGTCAAATACTTAATTTGTGCTTATAAATTAAATTAAACATGGAAAAAATGTATACATTGAGGAAACTGGCTCACATGTAGAACATCCGAGATTCAACAGTGTTCAATTATTCAAAGCAAAAGCGGTCTGGAGGACTTCCTTAGTGTTCACAGAAAATGTTACCGAAATGTCTGTGCGTAGAGATTGAATGAAATCGTGATATGTTGTGTTTTTGTATCTGTTTATTCCAGGATGTTTAGCTGTACCGGTAAAGAGGTGTCCAGGCTGCAGTTCAGTAATGGAGGAAACTATAATGCTGCTATCCGGGAGGGATCATTCGAGATATTTGGAGACAGGGTCACCAAACTAGGAACAAACATGTAAGAAGCTGCAAAGTATAACGAATGTACAGGAACACAGCTGCATGGCACTTGATTTATTCAATGGCAGTAGATTGATGATTATTTCTCTGGCCCAGGTATTGAGATAAGAAGTCTAAGAAATCTAAATGTCGAACTAATAGTTTTGTCATTTCATTACATTACGGTGTGAAAAACCTAAATAAATGTTGAGTTAAAGGTGGGGTAGGTAATTCACTTAAAATACACTTTTTGCTATATTCCATGGAATGCTCTTAACATCCCGATAGCAATGAATATCTGAAGTGCTTTGACAATAAATACATTTAAAAAAATGTAATCTGTGGAAGCCGTAGCGCTATAAAAAGTACGACCAATCATCTGAGCCGGCTAAAGTAACTGGATGGCCTACCTGCCTGTCAGCCTTCCATCTCGTGCACAAACTTATCTGGTGCCCTCATTGGTCAAGTGTGCGTTCGTGTGTGTTGGAGGAGGGGCTCTGTAAGGAAGTCTGAAGGAAGGGGCAGATTTTTTCCGGTTGTGTACTTTCAAATTCTAGCGCACTCGAGCTGGTTTCTCCATTCTTACCTACCCCACCTTTAAGAGTATAAAGCAGTGTTTCTCAAACTTTTTCATACCAAGGACCACTTAACCAATAAAAAAACACTTGCGGACCACCTAACTCCACAAATATCCAAAAACACATCGTTTTTTACAAATCGCCTGAAAATGGTACAAACAAGTGGCCAACATGTGTGATGAAGGTGTTTATTTGGGCTATATCATGCAATCGAAAGTGAAACTTAAGCTCCCTCCATTGCGGAGATATTCCCGCGAGAGTGCGGAAAACTTAAATACATTTAAAATGTGAAATGTTACCAATATACTCACGGACCAATAGGGGGCGCTCACGGACCACACTTTGAGAAGCACTGGTATAAAGCCATGTTGTGCTAAATGTTAATTCTCACTTTTTCATCATTTAGGTACAGTGTAAGCCGCCCAGTGGAAACACTCATGTCAGGAACGTCTACAAATTCTGCTCAGCACGCAAAGGTGAACAGCTTCACTTTAAACATTCCTTATTTTATGAATGCTCACATTGTTCACTGATTTCATGCACAAGATGTACATTTTAAGACAGGTTCGGACGTTGTCTCCTCACATGTCCTCAGCACATCAAAAGTGACTCTGCCTTATGGTGCATAATCATCAGCAGCAGGGTCTTGTAGACAGCAGTTTCACCGTGAATACACTGAGTGAACAAGCCATTGTGTGTACAGGTCAACATGGCTCCCAACCCTCTGGCCAAAGAGGAGCTGAATCTGTTGGCCAGGTTAATGGGAGGGTTAGAAGTTCAGAAACCAGGAAATGCAGACAACGGCTTCAGAGTCAACCTCTTTGCCACAGATGAGGAAGAAGAGTGAGTCCCCTTATTTGTGTATGTACCTTCAATGTGTTGACCTAAACTTTTATAATAACTCGAAACTAACGTTGTGACTCTTTTTTATTCATTCACAGAGAGGCATTTATATCAAGACCAGATGAGCTTTCATATGGAGTCATAAAGATCCAAGCAACACAGGTAAAGCATCCTTCCTCACTAAGTGTTTCTTTAAGGATGAAATCATTGGATGTCCAGGATTTGTGTAGTGAACATTTAAGCTGGAATGCACATTTAGTGACAGCAACTAGTTTTCTCAGACGTATTGATTACAAGATTACTCTAGTTGGGGAGGTCTGTGGTCGACAGGCGGAGACGCAGTGAGTGACGTCAGGTTTGTTTACGTCCGGCTAGGAAAGGAGCTTGGTTGGGCCTGAGATATTAGAGCCTCTTTATCTCTTGTGTCCATTCTATCACTTCAGTTTTTGTTCCGTTTGAATGTCTGCTTCCCTGGTTGGATACTGCTCTCCTCACATCTGAGACTGGTCTTCAAGGTGTCCAAAAAGTGCAATTTAGTTTTTGGCAACATTTAAGTAACCATGTTTAAAGACATAGTAATAACATATGGGACCTGTCTAAGAAAAACATTGACTCAAGGGTTTTTATCTCAGATCTAATATGTTTGTCTGCGACAAGCAAATTGTGGCCAATATGTAATAATAATAAATTATATTTCTATGGCGCTTTTCTTGAACCCAAAGATGCTTTACATTTGGGAGGGAGGGTAGGCAAACAAAACAAAACAGAAAAGCAGTCAGGAGGAAGTTGGACAAATGTAGTCTGCATTGATTCAACGTGTCAGCCTCAGCACTAGGCTGGTTTGCACCGTTAGTAAGAAGGTCACATGAGTAGAATCTGCTCCAAAAGTTGCTTATCTCAATGATAGGCTTTGGGTTATTCCGTCAACGATCAGAGATGTGAGGCTTGGCCAGTCCAACAGGATTTACTTGAATGAGGTTTAAGTCCTTATGATGACCACTCAAGCCCTCTGATTGGTGGATTACATTGTCTTTCAGGACCAGCAGGCCAGTGCAGAGCTGGCCAAGATCATGGGGGAGTTTTCGGAGTCAGGAGATCAATCTCCCATCGTCAGCAGCAAAGGAGACGACCTTCTGGCCATGATGGACGGGCTGTGACATGGTCATCCTGGCGGCAATGCTCAAGGGGTGAGGCTTAATGCATCGTCAACAGTCTTTACTGTGGACAAGCCTTCTGTCTACCTGCATACTGTTTACACCTCACATGCAGAGAGAAGACCTCCTTCTTGGGGTGTTTCTAAAATGCAGATGTCAGCAGGTGTTCCCATTGGTCATCAAATGATCAGTGCATTGCGTGTTGAACATGTGTACGTGGTTATAGCAAAACATATGTGTCTAATGTCATGATGCGTTTTAGAAAGCAGTCAGACTGCTGTTCAAAACACACATTCCTTTCATTTCAAGCAATATCATTTATTTTGAATGTTATCTCAGTTTTAGTTGATTTGGGAGTTCTAATGGGAAAACTAGGATATAAGTTATTATGTGATGATTGTGGGGTTATCAGAGGAAACCCAAGTACTCTTTCTAGTGTGATTCAATTCCCTCAAATCTTTGTTTTCATAAGATATATTTTCATGAATCGCACTGTACTACCTTAAAACAGTCTGAGAGGAGCAACTTAACATTTTACTACCCTGACATGTCTCTCTCATTGAGCCTGGAGATGTGCTCATTGATGAGTACATCATTATCATATAGAGTAATACAATATATGTAACCATCTAATATGTAAATATGTTTGTTGCATACTTTATTTATTTGAATGTATAATTTTCTAAAAAATAGGAAAATGCATATTACTACCGTTGATATATTGTTGTATGTGCGATATATGTTTTTTAATAAAAAGGTGACGAAAATGAACAAGTGTTTGGCATCATTGTATGAACTATATCAGCGGATTTGGCACTGATGCAATAGAGTGTTAGAAATGGCATGAAACTTGTAATAGCTTGTTGTAGTACAAATAAGTAACAGCAGGAGGAGCTGTCTGATATCTAAACATAATGCACTGGATGCGAGTCAAACTCACTACACAGTTGATACAGAGAATGTTAGTATCAGTCATCATGCTGTTCTTTAGAAATAAATGCACCAAAACGTTTTTGTTTTTTAAATGAACTTACGTTAGGAGTTTACGATTCACTGAAACTACAAATATGTAAATAAAGGCCAATATAATCAATTGCACCTTAAACCACCAAACCAGAACAATAAAAGCAAAATTGTTGATGGTAATAAATGAATTAAACTATTTTAGCTCCAGTACGGATATAAATGAGAATTGCTATAGCAACAGATTTGTGTGCAGTCTGCCTGCAGATTGCTGAGACTGTCTGCTGCACTCCCAGCCACACACAAACATGGTGCATACCATGCAGGCAAAACAAGCTGAGACATTACCCTCAATTGATTCTGGTGAGGGCTTCCTAATGGTCTTGGCAAAGGAGAGATGAGAAACACTACGTGCCCTGAGGACTCAGCAAAACAAACAGAAACCAGAGCTCATGCCAGTCATCCTAAACTCTCTAGAAAACGGTTTTACCCTAAATGTTTGCAAGACTGCTTTCGTTATCATTTTAGGAGCATATTGAAAAACAACATCAATGTGACTTCTGGGATTATATTTAACAGAGAGATTTTAAATGACAGAGTTTAAAAAGTGCTGCGACATTCCCATTAGGCATGAGTAAAGGATTTTATTCAACAAAAAAGTATTTAATCTTAATTTCCCTATGCCAAAAGAGCCACTAAAACATGTTTCTCTCTCAGACCTTGCATTTTGAGTCATGATTCAGGTTCCTCTTTAAAGACTGTGGGCAGGACACTGTAAAGCCACAGGCTGACAAGTGTTTCATGTGGCCGGGGGAATAGGCTCTGCTGAGTCAATGCAGGAAGATGAGTGCAACTCAGAAAGGCTTCTGCCATTTAGCTTGCCCTCTCTGTCTGTCTCACCTGCCCACCGGTTTGAAACTGGTAGCTGTGGGTGGAATTGAAGATGAATCGGAGAATCTAAATTGGGAACATGTGGGCTTCTATAAATGTCACTCATTCCCATGCTTGCTGAGTAAACCAACAAGACATTTACTTTTCT
The DNA here is from genome assembly GCF_902827115.2 of Pseudochaenichthys georgianus. Classification (NCBI taxonomy): domain Eukaryota; kingdom Metazoa; phylum Chordata; class Actinopteri; order Perciformes; family Channichthyidae; genus Pseudochaenichthys; species Pseudochaenichthys georgianus. The sequence goes on along the minus strand of NC_047518.2, from coordinate 36,028,782 downwards.
TTTTTTGTCAGCTGAATTGGCATTTGTGTGTTAGCAATGTGATCCTGCGAAATTGCAATTATTTCAATTATTTCAAAAAGGTCTAACATATTTAAAACCTAGCTTTTATCATATGAAGTACTGATGAAGACTCACAGTTTCACTGAGTCATATGGTAACCTGAATGAAGTGCAATATGTGTGTCATTAATAAGCAGTTGGAATAGATCATTTGATGAACCAACTATTTATTTGGCAAAGATATATTCACAGTTACATTCAGTTAGACTAGACACATAGACACCATCATAGGTATTTGGTGGCTTCCCTAAAAGGAAAAGGCTGTTTTATATGGATTTATATTTGTGATTTAGGTGGAACTGAAGATGTAAGACACTTTCATGTAGTATTGTTCATTTGTGTTATTTATTGGTTGTGAAAATGGGTGTTTTGAGAGCTCTTTGCCGCATCGTTTTTTATCTTGTTTTTTATTTTTGTCTGTCTTACAAATGTTTTAGCACAATGGTACCTCATTGTTTTAACACTTATTTCATGACACAATAAATAACCTCTGGTATTATATATTCACATTGACATTTACAACTGGTCTTTTTTAAATTACGCAATAAACGTGTCTTAGTGTATTTAACCTTTCCCGTAAAAAGCAACTATGATGTCATGTGTTTCATTTAGCAACTTTACTTATGCAAAGAATGTCATCATCGTTTACTATGAAAAACATTCAGGTGCTGGCATTGGTCGATCGCAGCTGTCAATCAAATAAGTGTGTGCGTCATTTCCGTTGTCAGGTGGTGCTGTCGCTGTGGAAAGATGCGATCAGCGAAGAGCGGAGGCTTTTCCTTAATTGCTCATTTCGGTAACACAGGCTAAAACAACCCCGAAACCAACCCTCTGTGGTCGCTCCTGTTTAAGCGAGAAGCTCCGCGCATCCACCACAGCGTGTACCCAAGAAATATCCATGTTGTAAGCAGACAACGCAGAGTTTACCCGGCGGTTTCGAGGTAAGCGAGGGGGGAGACTACATTGCTATCTAGCTTTCTGGCAAAGCTAGCCAGCTGTAATGTTACCTACTTTGTTTAAATGGCCTCCCGGCTGCTCTGTAGCCTCCGGCTGGGTTTTAAGCTAACGTCACACGCCAGTAATAATGTTAAAACACATATGGCACGTAAGAAAACATGCTAAAGTAGCCGTAACCTAGCTAACGGCTGCTCTGTGTAGTTTGCACCGAAAACCCAACTCCTTGTTTTTGCCCCTTTGTGTGGCCGGTGTGCCTGGAGCTGTGGTCTTTATCCGAGCATTTCAGTCCGCTTTGTTGACTTACTAAGTTTGAATGTGCACTCACTCTTGTTTTTTTAATGTCCCCCTACACAAATATGCATCGTATAAAGATGTATAGGTTTATTTTTATTTTAATAACCACCTCACTCAAACGTTTTTCTCAGGGACGTTAACGCACGCTGTGTAAAGCGGTTTAGCGTTGGTGTCCTTTTAAACTACTCCGGGTGGTCAAATTACAATCGCTGTCGGCAAAACACATTAGCACCTGGCTATTTCAAGTTATCAACTGTATGTCTAGTGGTTCTGCACAAGTTGTAAGGCATAACGTCAGCGTTTTACTCTACGTCTCGTCTCGTTTTCACTACACGCTGCCAGAACTGAACGGTGTCCAGACCTTGTGGTCGCAAAAATAGCACCAATTGATATTTAACAGTCTGTGTGCATTTGTAATTACATTGGTTTAGTAATGCACAATTATACCTTGTATAAAGAGACTTGTTGGGCGACCATGTTATTGAAATGTAGTCAACTCAACTGCACTAAGAGGTAGGCTTGATAGCGGTAGATGTGTGTAAACTGACATGAATGATTGACATTTAATTCAGGCAGCAGGTTTAAAGCCTGTATGACCTTCCAGTTGATCTACCTCTTTGTCCTGCTTTTTGGTCTATTTGTGGATACATTGATTTGGATCACACTTTCTCTCTGGCTTTATGATCGATTCACTTTCATGTTTTCTGCATGCTCATGTGGCCCTATACTTTCTTTGTCCATCCTGACACTACATTAATTTTGCAAGCAAGCTGTTTTTGCAGAGCCAGACAAGTAGCATGGAGTCTGGGTGGGTGGACCTTGAGACACCTACGTGGTTGTTTTGTTCAGATACTATTTAAGGAGCCCACATTTCTCGTGGGCACCGGCAGCGTGTCTCTCCTCCTTTTGTGTGATATGATTCAGAGGCTGTATCTGTTCTTGTCCTCCCTCTGGTACAGTCAGAGGCAGAGGCAGTCTTGCTTGCCAGATCACTGGCTGTGCAGAGAGGCACAGCAGTGTCAGAAAAGGATAGTATGCTGTCATTGCGCTGATGTCATTTAGGTCATTGTGCGTTAGTTGGTTGCATTGACCTTTTGCATTTGAGATGTGTCAGGGGTTGGCTCCACACTGCAGTTAGACGGTAGATAAATGGCATTGTATCAGTTTGCTGTGTATTATGCAGCTGTATACAAATCTGAAATACTGTATATTAATCTGGCAGCATTAGAAGTGGTATGTACATTATCCATTGTGCCAAGCACTTTGGTCATCAGTTGAAAAAAGTGAGTAATTTTCTTCCCATGCCTCCTAAATTGCATTAGCTGATTAATCCCTGATTTGCCTTTCATGCTCTAGAGCAGGGGTTCCCAACCCCCAGTCCGCGGACCGGTACCGGGCGCGGAGGTGTTACTGCCGGGCTGCGAAATAGCTGAGTTTCTCGTAATATTTGCAGAATTATAAATATATAAAAATATTTTATCATGTTTTTTCAAAAAGTGTTTAATTTTCACACCTATACCAGTGATATTATTTCATCCTAGTTAATATTTCACTAGAAAACCGTTGAAAATAGCTTTTATGATGTTCCGAGGGATTCGGCGGCTCAGGTCTCAGCCTCTCGTGCGCACGAGAAAGTTACCAGTGCGCCAAGTAGGAAGAGGAGCGCACAGGAGACAACCGTTTAATTGCAGACTGTTATGTTTATGTGGGGAAATGGCAGTGCATACATTATTCGAGATATATTTCAAACTCCGACTTCATTTTAAGGACATATGGGCCAGGGGTGTAGAGCTATTTGTTTAAGCACCGGATTGGCAAAACAGGAGAGTAAACCATTCTGCCTTGATCTATGAATTCATGTCCGGGACTCTCGCGGTATCTGCTGCCCGCAGCTGTTTTATAGAAGGAAAGCCTCCTTCACTTCATGAAATGGCTGCAGCATCAGGAGGCAGCGGGACGTATACTCCGCCTCTGAGAAGTAAAGCACCAGCCAGCGGGTAAAGATGTTCCTTTGTACGCACCACCTTCGCTGTGTTTACCTTCATCAGAACAGCGAGTGACTGCAGGCTGCTACGTGTTAACCACACACATCGAACTGCCCGATTACTCCACCTTTTATTCGTTTTTTTAAAGGAGATGTCCAGTCACCAAGGCGCATGATGTATGTGCTCTGCTCAGCTCTGTACGTTCGATGTGTTTCTGTCTGTCCGACACCGGCATTTGTTTTCAAATGACCATGAACAATAATTTACACACATCTGGCTAACTCCATAGGTAGCCTGTATGCGGGTGTTCCCAAAATAAATTAGGCCTAGTTTAATCTTAATCTCGATGTAGTGCGAAATGCTGTCTAACGTGCACCGGAACGAACGTCACTATCATAATATCTTCTGAAAACAAATGCCAGTCTCACACACACACACACACACACACACACACACACACACACACACACACACACACACACACACACACACACACACACACACACACACACACACACACACACACACACACACACACACACCTCCTTCATAATACCTCCTTCATAATACCTTCTCCTCATTTTCCCAGCATTCACTGGATTATCCGTAAATCATACAAACAAAACCAAAACGTTGATTTATCTGTTTTCCCGTTTTGGTTTAAAAACCGAATAACGTCGTTCTTTTGGTTTTCAGTTTTTCCGAAAAACCAAAAAATGACACCGGTTGTTTTTTAAACGTTGTTAATATGTTTTGGATGCATATTGTTCTAGTATTTGTTCAGGATGTTAGCCTCTGTTGCTACCTGCTGGTGGTGAGTAAATATTCAAATCAGTTCAAATTGACAACCGGTCCGCGATTTTTTTTTTAATGTACTGCCGTTTTTTTTTAATGTACTGCCGGTCCTTGGCACAATAAAGGTTGGGAACCCCTGCTCTAGAGGGTACGATGCTCTTAATATTGGCAGCGTGACTTGGTGTCACTCTGGCTTGTGCCATAAATGAAAACCTCAGCTCATCAGACTCAGTGGGTGACGACTAGTGGAGATGGAGGCAGATGGGCGAGAGACATGATGATGACACCGTCTGCTGTCTGGGATCACAAAAAGCCTCATGGAAGTGAGAATTTATACCAGCCCATACTGACTGCCAACTGTCCTGCCTCCTCTCTGCCCAACAAACGCCAACTGGCGAGTGGTGCGCGATTTTAGGCTTGAGACGGGAACATGGCTAATTCATTAAAACGATTCAAATTCTGTAGTTTGCTCCTCTTGCATAACTGGTTTCATTTTCTGACGTTTTTTAAGCCTCGTAAGCTCTCCACCTAAAGTCTTGTTAGTGGTTTATGAGGTAGTTTATAATGTTATTAGTCTGAAGTAGCTCTCCTGGGAAGTTGGCTTAAATATGCACACCGCCGCTATCACACTGGCAGTTTTACACATACGTCACTTTTCTGTTGACTTTCATGTTGACATAACCTTTATGAAGGCTTGGGGCATATTTATCTCACTCAAAGTGTCATTACCTGGGACTGGGAGTTTAGGACATTCTTTCAACTGTCTAATAGAAACTCAGGACGACAGCATGGTGACTCATTCCTCTCGGTACAAGGCACTACTTCCCTGTTACGGGAAACAGATGGAGTTTCATCACATAGGAACTCAGTGTCAGTAAACAAAGCATACCTATTGCTCTCTACATTTGGAGGTCGATCTGCTGTGGTGGCGGTTAAAGTAGTGGTTTGATGATGATTTGTCACTGGTTCTCCTGGCACGTGAATCTAGTTCCTTATCATAGTCTCAGGGCTTGGCATTTTTTTGTTTAGGCCTTGTTCGAACACGCATGTCCGGTCAGAGGACGGTCTGCGCAGATAAGCCGGCTCTACAGATTTTCAGATCAAACACACAGATTAAGGATTTTTCTAAACCCGTGTCCACTGCCGTTGGAAAGCTGGAGATGTGTTTCAGTGCTGAGACTGTGATAAAAAAATGCTTTTGTTTAAAGAATGTTGTGCTGGTGCAATGCGTTTACATGACAGCATTTGCCATTAAAATGCAGATGGGGGCTCATTCGCATCGCCTGTTGGGGAGATTGAATCTGAGGTGTCACCCTTGACGCCAGCAGCCATCATTCTGAATGGAGCCATAATGGCCTCGCATTCACACTGAGGTGTTGTTAAATGTGTGGGAGGGTTATTTAACATAGGCTGGGAGGAGCTGCCCTGAGGTTTACCTCCTTGCTCTTCACCGATCAGTCCAGCCTGGAGTATTACTGCTGAAGCTCTGGGTACAGGCTTTATCTTGAAACATACTATTTATAAAACCATTGTTTGGTTAGATATCACTCCTGCTATGTGTTGTTATAAGTTCACAGTTTGTGTCCTTGCAGTCACGTGTATTCAGTTACTCTTTAACTAATCTAATCTGATGTTTTTCCTCCTGTAGAGCTCCAGTATGTCCAAGCGGCGCTCTTCGGAGAGGGGGGCTGGAGAGTCATCAGGCAGGGCCAGCAAGCTGCAATGTCCTGGGATATCCGGAAACAACGCCAAGAGAGCTGGGCCCTTCATCCTCGGTAAGGAAGCTGCGAGTGTTTGCACAAGCCCCAAAAGTATGGACTCTAACATGTCTCTTGGTGCACGTTTGTCCCCATGTGCAACTTGTGCACGTTTGTCCCCATGTGCAACTTGTGCACGTTTGTCCCCATGTGCAACTTGTTATTGTGCTGGAAATCTGGAAAGGTATTTTGGTGTGAGTGTGAGAGTCGTGTGGTGTCTCCGTGTGTACGCACGCCTGAGATAAGAATGTGAAGAATTTAACTGATCCCCCTGAATTCAGCCAGAAAGTTCTAAGTCTGTGTTGGAGCAAGGTTATTTCCTCCTGCTGGATTACATGTCCTTCCCCTACTCTCAAACCTGTATGTTTTCTACTACACAACTCCATGACTATTTGCAATGCAGAGTGCCAAAGACAACATAACACTTTGGGTGTTAATGGATACGAGCACATGTAGTCTTTAATGAGTTTCAGTGAGAGCACACACTCCAGCATGTTGCCTGCCTTTTGGTCATGCAGCTGTTCCTCTTCTCATCCTCTGCAGGGCCTCGCCTGGGCAACTCACCAGTGCCCAGCATAGTGCAGTGTCTGGCCAGGAAGGACGGCACGGACGACTTCTATCAGCTCAAAGTAAGTCTGTCAGGCTTGGCGTATTCTTCATTCTTTCCTTTCTTACTTATGAGTTTAGACTGTTCATTAAACATATCATTCACGACAAAGTTATGAAGTCCCAGCGGACATCTGAACCTTTGACCTTCCATTTTATGGCCTCCTGTTTCAGTCTGGTGCAAACACAAAACCTTAGCGGGGCAATGTGTTTATTGGGGCTATCTAATGTCTGTTGCACTCGGGAAGGAGCTGTAGCAGTGGGGAAAGGAAGGTAGTGCCCCACCTGGAATGTCTACTTGTAACCCCCACGACCATGCAGTGAGTCAGTGTGTGACCCTCCCCTCATACCAATGACTGCAGCGCCTCAGTGTCTGCTGCACAGCTTGTTTGCTTCACATTATTTTACGAGCTTTTTTTTTTTTTTTAAAGCTGCATAACTGCTATAAAATCTTCATTTGAAATGAAACTTGCCGTCATGTCTTCACTCATTTTTAATGTGGAGCGTAGATTAGCTTAATACAAAGTTAAAGCTGTTTTTCCGCGGTCTGATCCTGTATGAGCTCCTGTCCTGTGACCTCTAATGTTTGCTCTCTTCTCGTGTGTGCTTTCTGCAGATCCTTACGCTGGAGGAGCGAGCAGACTCTGCAGGGGAGACTCAGGAGGAGAGGCAGGGGAAAATGCTGCTGCACACAGAGTTCTCCCTTCTTTCCCTGCTGCATAACCAGGATGGGGTGGTCCACCATCACGGCCTCTTCCAGGTAAACACCTACAAACTATTTCCTATAAAACTACCTTTCTGTTAACAGGGGCATGGTATATCAGTCTTAATAATTAGTTCATGGTGCATTTTCTGGGCGAGTATCCTATATGGTTAGACATGATAAATACACCAACATTACCATGGAGAACTTTCAATTGGTCACTATTGGCGCTTTTCCACTGCGGCACGGTTTAAGCGGGCCGGGCCAAACCAGGGCTGCTTTTTTTGTTTTTCCACTAGGGGTAGTTTTGGCCCAGGGCTACTTTTTCACCTTTTTTGTGGCCCTCCAAAAACGAGGTTCTTACCGGGCCAACAACCGGTGACGTAAACACTCTCGACTGCTGAATGGTCAGAGAGAATCGCTGGCAAGGGGGCTACAACTACAACCAAATGAACATATTTTACCTTGATTTAATTGTTATACACGTTTCAAAAATGATGCGGAAGTAACAACACACTGATACCGGTTATTAAAACCATGAATCAAGTCTGCAGACAGACGGCAGACGAAAAACCTTTTAAAATGCGTGTTTTCTGAATGAAGATCGGATCCATCAGGCTAACCTAACCTGTAGCTGCTCTGTCCACACTCTCAACAACGGCATACAGACATAAATAAACCATCGACTGTATTCGCCATGACACAGACAGTCTGTGGTTTGTACTTGTTTAACATTTGTCCAGTTTCTGAACAGATATGAGGAGCTGTGAGCTTGAGTGCTAACAGCTAACGGCTGATGTGTTGGTGTTGTGGTTCGCATTGAAGATGACATCACGGCAGTTTTACACAGCCAATCGCCCCGCCTACACTGCGTTACTATAGTTACTACCCCTGTTACTAAACTTGAGCCTGGCCTACCAAGGCCTAACCATAAGCTGTGCTAGGTCCTGCAGTGGAAAAGAGCCATATGTGGTGTCACTGTAAGAATAATTTTAATTTGTCCAACCAGCTGCTTGCATTGTCCATATCAGGGTTGTTTAGGCACCATTTAAAAGCCATATTTATCTGCAGTCATCTCTATTTACAGCCCCATCCATTCACAATGACCTGCCTTTCACCTGTCTTCCCGTCTGACTCCTCCTCTAACTTTGTTATTATGCCATCTCTCTAGATCTCTCTCTGTTTTTTATTCTCTCTATCACATCCTGTCTTTTCCACTGTCCCGGTGTTCTCAGAATAGCAGCCTTGCACTCTGATTCATTTAGACCAGCCATATTGATTGGGTTATTATAGAGCATCTCCACCCTGAGAGGACCAGTTAATACGTGTACGCTTTCAGAGGTGCCGACTGCATCTGAAAAAAAGTACTGACAACTTGATACAGAAATCAATAAGAAATGGTGACTCCGCTAAGACGACTGGAGTTTGGACGAAGAGGAATGACCTTCCACCAGCCGGTGTGGAGGGGTGTGTGTGTGTCTTATTCATCGGTTACATGCAGGCTGCAGATTGATGGCCGCTACTCTGCATGAATCTATGGCTTTCTAAGCTGAATGAATCGGTTTGATCCGCCAGCATGGTACAGGAATCCATTCAGGTTGATGCATTCATGTATGCCTCAACCTATATCGATCGGACACTGTTGGGAAGTGCTTCTAAAATGCATCAACAACAACAACTCTTGTCTACCTACAAAGTGAGCCTTTTTCTGGAGATTGCTGCTCACACTTCTTTTTGTTGTTGTTCACCAGGATCGTGCCTACGAAATAGTGGAGGACATGGAGTCCAACAAGGTGCGAAAGATGAAGAAGCGGATCTGCCTCGTGCTTGACTGCCTGTGTGCTCATGACTTCAGCGACAAGACGGCAGATCTAATAAACCTCCAGCATTACGTAATAAAAGAGAAGCGGCTGAGCGAGCGCGAGGCCATCGTCATCTTCTACGATGTGGTGCGTGTCGTGGAAGCCCTTCATAAGGTGAGTCTATGATGGCATTTGATTCACTACTCTAAGAAACAGTGGACTCAAATAAATTCAATTGACATCAATGAAGAGAGCTTGGATACTATGTTTTGTCAACACGGAATTAATCCCTTTTGATATTGTTAGTTAGTTGCTAGGGCTGCTCAATTAATCGTATTTTAATCGCAATTACGATTTTGGCTTGTAACGATTATGAAAACAACATAATAGAAATAAAAATAGAGATGATCCGATCACGTGATTTTCAAAAGATCGGAATCGAGAGAAAAAAATCGGATCGAGAATAATAAAAAAAAAGAAATGTTTATATAAAATATTTTTATTATTGTATTTAATGTTACAAAACAAAAATTCACGTCTTAAAGTCATCCTGAGGACTTAGTTGTGGTTTAAAATTACACAACATCATGTATGTATTATTTCTCTCATATCTGGCAACAGAGTGGGCGCAGTGTCTAATAGTAGCAGTAAGCTAACGAGAGGCTACGTTCAGCTGGTGAGTCGGGACAGAGAAAATGTCAGGAGTTTGGAAGTATTATAAAATTGAAAGCGAAGGCAGTGTAACAGCTAGATGCAATGTTTGCAAGGCGGAGGTTCCACGTGGTGGAAAGAACAGAGCTACGTTCAACACGACCAATCTAATACGCCACCTGAGAAACAAACGCCAACAACAACACGGCGAGTACACAGCGGCCACTCGGGTAACGGCACTGAAACAACCGACACTTTCAGAGACTTTTAAAAGGAAAGAGAAACTGCCCCAGAACAGTGACAAGATAACACAATACACAATAACAGCCAAGATAGCTGAATTCATCGCGTTGGATGACCAGCCGTTATCTGCTACCTTTGTTTTCTCTTAATGCATTGCATAAACATCGGATCGGGAAAAATCGGTGTCGGCAGATTGTCAAAATCAAATGATCGGAATCGGATCGGGAGCCAAAAAGGTGATCGGGACATAAATAAAACTATTATTTATTTGATTTTTTATTGGTTTTTCAGTTGAATTATACTTAAAGTTCAGGGTAATCAACTGTTAACACACTTTTCAAAAAAAAAATGCAATAAATGGATGTTTTCAAAGTACATGGATAATCGTTTTTAATAATCGTGATATCAATTATTGACCCAAATAATCGAGATTATGATTATTGCCATAATCGAGCAGCCCTACTAGTTGCACATTCTTCCTGATTACTCATCTCCCATGCCTGTGTGTCACTCTCTAGAACAAACCAATTGTTGTGATACCAATGATTCACCGAGCATGACCTGACCAAAACCTTTGCTGTCTTTTCTGCATGCAGAAAAACATTGTGCACAGAGACCTCAAGCTGGGAAACATGGTGCTGAACAAACGGTAAGCTTTAACTCATTCTCTCACTCGGCGAGGGCCATAACCCCTCCCACTACACCGGGGCATTCATTTGATTCTGCCAGTCAGTCATTCTGTCTCCGCTCACATGTACGACGGGCCACATCCGTCCTCAGCATGTGCATTTGACTTTAAACCCAAGCAGGGGTGACATTCTCAGACTAAGAGTGAGATCAGTTATAGAAACCTAAAACCCTGTGCGTCTGGGCCGGTGTCTGTGGGTCGAGTAAAAGCTGATGATTCATTACCCGTAGTTGGATTTTTGCAGAGTTTTGCATGCACATTAATGGAGACTCTGATAATCATCCCACAAAGACTTCTTTGAAAAGGACGTGACATTGAATATGCTTGCATCACACACACGTGAGTCTAATTCTATCATTCATTATCTGCAAGTGTGAGCACATGCATTGAAATGTCACGTCCTCGGCTCATATCTTTACCACATACACACGCATCAGAGCCCATTGCCCCCCCCCCCGCAGCAGCACTAGCACTAGCACTAGCAGCAGCAGCAGGAGTAGTGGTGGTGGTGGTGGTGGTGATGAAACAGGAGTGTTTTGGCCAGAGGAGGGTGGAGAGGAGCAGTCGAGCGGAACACTCCGTCCCAGCTGGAGACAAAGGAGAGGCCTGCCAAAGGCCCCATAGCTCCGAGCTGACTCGCACTGCAATGCACATCACTCTCTCTCTCACACACACACACACACACACACACACACACACACACACACACACACACACTCTCATTATTTATTTATTTACCCTTTACTCTACTTTTTTATATTTTTCTTTTACACCCCGATCCCCTTTCCTGCTTTGATTGTTTTTTCTGTTTCATGCTCTTTGTCATTTTTTTCTCTCTTCCCCTCCTCTCCTCTTACGAATTACACTCTGCTTGCGTGCACGTTTCCTCTGTCACTCCACCCGGGATGTGTATGCCGTACGGGAAGGATACGGTCAAAAAACCCCTCTCCTCACACGGCATCAACAACCTCAGCAGTTTGCACAAGAGTGATGTGATTTCCTCTTGCAGAGCCAGCTGTTATGAAAGCAGGATGTCATAAATCAATCTAAAGCTAGCTTGTTGTATGTCAGAGCTGTGTTGACTTAAATGTAAGGAGACACATTACAGCAAAGTGATTTGTTTTATGTGTGTATGTTCCAGAGAGCTTCTGTTGGCGCACAGTATTTGCTGTATTGTCTCGGGGATGGATTGCCCTGACTCAATCAGAAGTCACGTGGTGTGCTGTCTGGCACAAATAAGTCTTTCTGGAACTATCTTGAACATGTTTATCCTACATTGCTGAGCGAGGGAATTATACTTGACGAGCAGTAGCCACCATTCAATAAGCCAACCTTAGAAACTAGAATATTGCAACTGTAAGTTTGGGCACAAGTGTAACCCTCCAAATGATGCTTCTGAGGAAGTGCACTGTGGAAGTTGCCCTGCGTTTAACCTCCCTTCTCCTCAGCTTGTGTATTTTCAGCAAAAAATGTTTTGCGGGAAGGGAGGCAAAATCATGGAGGCTGTTTAGGTTTCTGGTTTCCTGACTTTCCCGGAGTCACGTGACCAGGAAGCAGAGGTGGTGTGGTCGCTCTCCAGTCCTCGGGGACCCTTGCCTCACGAGGCAAACATGCAATTTCATTTACCCAATCTCCGGTGCACGAATAGAAGCCTGGGTCGTGATGCGCACAGACAAAAGCACAGGCTCCTCTATAAAGGAAGCTTTTATGTCGAGGGTCCTTGAAGCACTGCACGCTGTTCTGGCCAATCTGTGTGCGGATCACAAGGCCACTGTATGGTTGCATAGACTTGGAACACGGAAGCTGTTGGAAGGGCTGGATCACATAAGTAGCTGGAAATGATGTGAACCGAACGTTCTGAGGGACTTTGGAGATTCAAGCCTTTGGTTTCAAATGGAGTGTTTGACAGCAATTGGCTCCAGATGCTGTAATGGGAGCAGTGAGTGTGTGATGGAGCAGGGTGTGAAAGTGAGAGAGAATAGGGGAAGCTGTTGACCTCATGCTTTTTAGAAAGCGGATGTGGGTGAGCAGCGTGTTAGAGAGGACCCGGGCTCTAGACCGTGCAATAATGTGCTTTTGAGTGCCTTTTTCGTGTGCGTGTTCATCATGGGACCGATTGTGTGGTGCACTTGAAGTTTGTGTACATATTTTAAATCTTCGTGAGCTTTACATACTGACTCCTTTGGCAACCAATCACTATGCAGGCTTAGTCATCCAGACAATTATCTCAAGCCACAAGTTGACTCATATGTTTGTCAAAGTGCAGCTTTTGATTTTCTCCCTGCTGAAAGAGCACACTGATATAGAAAGGTCCATAGTCCCTCGGCTTAATACGGACACGGGTTAGTCCAGAGGCAAGCCACATGTACCTTAATGAGTCAGAGAAAAATGTCATAGCATCCCATGAAATGAAATCAATCAAATATCGCTGGTGACCTCAATGCGTCTTCACATGCATTTCACTACAGGGGAACATACAAGGATCTACTAAATCAGAGTTTAGGAAATGACCAGCAACTTGACTACAAATACGCCGCAGAAAGATGAGACTCCCTTCCAAAAGGACTGGCTGTGCGTGTTCAGTTTTGCTTCTGGCAGTCATGAGATACTGATGTAATGTAAAGGCCCAGTGAACCATGAGATTATCAAAACAACAAGGCATGCTAGCAAGTTCTCCCTGTCTCTGTTGTCCTGTGTGCCCTTAATGCTCTGTGCAGTGTTTCACGTGCCAAACTTACATTAGTCATGATGAGTAAGACTGTTTTTGCTTTTATTGGATCAAATGAAAGGGGAGAACACTAGGAGTGTGCTCACCAGAGTGGGGATATTAAGGTATTTTGAAACTGAAGCATATCTTATATTTAACATGTTTGTGTGTGCTTGCAGGACTCACAGAATCACCATCACCAACTTCTGCCTGGGAAAGCACCTGGTGAGCGAGGACGACCTGCTGAAAGACCAGAGAGGCAGTCCGGCCTACATCAGCCCCGATGTGTTAAGTGGTAAGAAAATAAAACAGTTTTTTAAAGTGAATTTTCGTTTCATACGGCAATATATGTATAAAGTAAGATGCTTCGTAGTCGGAACAGTTTAGAAAAGCTGATTTTGCTCATGGGTGGTCCACATCGAACCCACATTGTCCCCCAAAACAAACAATCCCACAGTCTCACTTGTTTTTGCAGCAAGTGTATTTACTACAAGTGAAAAATGTTAATTTGTATTTAGTTATACAAAATGCAAGACCTTGTTCTGCTTAGAAGAGGGGTCCGTGTTGGTTGTGTAAGCAGTCAGTCTTGTGCTTGATTTTCCTGTTATTGGGTAACAAGAAAGGGTTCATGTTGCAATCTTGGACTGTCAAAAGTTAGGAATCGTTATTTTCCTTCATATGTGTGTGTAGTCACGGTGATGTATTTCTCATCATTTGCAGAGGAAGCTACTTTCCTCTTTGTGTGAAAAATGTTCTTTGTCTGAGGGAAAAAAAGCAGAAATCCCTTTTTTTATTGTTTGGCTTCACAAAGCTTATTTGTCACAGTAAATGTGCAGATCTGAGCGCCAATCAGGCCGATGCTTGTGCACGCACTTCAAATGCCAATCCGTTTAATCATTGATTTCCAGAACATCGTCCTGGACAGTGTACAAGATCGAGGGGAATCATTTCCAACAGAAATCGTTTAGCTCCAACCACTCAAACTGTAGATGGAACCCGGGCGTGTATATCAGCATAACGTGACAGGCACACAATTAAACCGAGCTTCAGTGACTCACGCACTGATGACTCACTGGAGGGAAACTACTCCCATCTACCCCCTTCCCCTCCCCATCCCCCGCCTGTGAGCCCCTCCCCATCCCCCGCCTGTGAGTGTGTGTCACCAGCTTTAACATAATTGCCTGCTGCTGTTGCCGCCTGGCTGTAACAACACTGCCTATGGTCATGCAGTTTATTCATAGCCGACCTATAGCTGATTTATTGTATTAGGGTTGATTAAAAAAAACAATTCTCAGTTCTCTTATTTTCAAAGTCAATGAAATATGATGGATGTAGAGCAGGGGTGTCAAACAGAATTTCATCACAGGCCACATCAGCATTATGGTTGCACTCAAAGCGCCGGTTGTAACTTTAAGACTATATAAAAAGACATCTATAATAATGTATTATATTACATTATTGCCTCTGCATTGGATTATTATCGGATAGGGTAATAACTTAATAATTAACTACGTCTGAAAGCAGAAGTCTAGAGCAAATAATTGCAAGTCACTTCAGAATATGATTATTATGATTATTCACAATATGATTTTAAAAGAAAAGCCACATTCTGGAAAAACAAAAAGAAAGTAGTGACATTTTGAAAAAAAAATCTATTTATGAGAAAAGGGCTAATTTAAGTCAAATTCTGAGAAAAAATGCATACTGTATGTGGAAGAAAAAAAAGTCAAATTCTGAGAAAGTCAAATTTGAGATGCATTGTGGGACATGTCGTTTATGGGCAACGTGCTTCTGTAAAGTAGCATGTAACCGTATAATAAACATATTATATTCTTTGCAAGCTCTTGTGGGGCCACATAAAATGAAGTCGCGGGCCGGATTTGGCCCCCGGGCCTTGAGTTTGACACCCCTGACGTAGAGTCATAGTGTTTGCTCATCGTGTTAATCATTAGACCTGCTGACTTACAGGACTTGAACTCGTCTCAGGGTCAACCAGCCCCGTGTCTCATGGGGCAAATACTGTCAACACACAAATGTTGATTTAAAAAAAACGATGGCTTAATTGATTTTTTTTTGTTAAGGCACAGCAGCAGTGACCTTTGTGGTCTCCTTTTCAAATGACACATTTGTTGATCTCCTCTGCTTCCTGTCCCCAGGTCGGCCGTACCGAGGTAAACCCAGTGACATGTGGGCCCTCGGCGTGGTTCTGTTCACCATGCTCTACGGCCAGTTCCCCTTTTATGACAGCATACCTCAAGAGCTCTTCCGCAAGATCAAGGCTGCTGAATACTCCATCCCAGAGTGAGTAAAGAGAGGAGATGAGAAGCAATGGAAAAACCTACAGCATTTCAAAAACATGAATAATTGTATACATGTTTTTATAAAATAGTTATTCAAGCCCATCATATTTTTTTCAGTATTTACCACATTTTTATATTCAGTATGGATTTAAGAGTGTCCTTGTAAACTTTCAACAGCTTCTTACATATTATCTTACCTCTATCCTCCTCTTCCTCTCAGGGACGGGCGTGTGTCGGAGAACACGGTGTGCCTGATCCGAAAGCTGCTGGTGTTGGACCCTCAGCAGAGGCTGACAGCAGGAGAGGTGCTGGAGTCTCTCAGCGGCATCATCGCCTCATGGTAAGTGCTCCACCTGCTGGAAGTTTGAAACATTACATCATTGGTGTTGCTCGTCATGTTATGAGTTATTGTTTAATAGCTGAGAAATATGTCTTTATTTTGTCTAAAATGTCTACTTTTAGTTCCAATTAGTTTTGAAACATTTCCACTGGTTGGCTTTACATTACTTTTATTTTGTAGCCACCCATATAAGTACCTCGCTAATAGCCATGCGGGGGCCATTTCAAATTGACGTCTCATGGTGGTTAATCGGCATCTTTGTTGTGCTTTCCATATCACAGGCAGTCTGTTTCCTCGATGAGTGGACCTCTACAAGTGGTGCCGGATATTGACGATCAGGTCAATCACCCAGAACATCTGCAAGAGGTAAATGATTGATTACAGATCTAAATATTTTTGCCTGTTGGAAAGATCCAAAGTCAGAGCAATGGTTACATTTGTATTTTCCTCCATGTTTACATCACTTCTTTGATACGATTAGAGAACATGTTATCAGCTCAGTGTTGCAGCACATTGAACGGACGACATTTTCTTCCCTCAGGCCAAGGCGATGGAAGAGTCTTCACAGTACGAGTTTGAGAACTACATGCGCCAGCAGGTGCTGTTGGCCGAAGAGAAGAACACTATCCACGAGGCCAAGAGCTTCCTCACCAAGCGGCAGTTTGGCAGCATCCCCCCTGTGAGGCGTCTGGGTCTCGACGCCCAGCCCGTCAGCCCGCTAGATGCCGCCATACTGGCTCAACGGTTCCTCCGGAAGTAGGCCAACCATGGCAGCCTCTCTGACCCCCCCCCCCCCCAGGGAGCACAGAGAGGACTGAGGAGGATGAGCCCCTAAAACTGAACTGGCATACAGGAGGCCCATCCTGATCAGGGTGCAGACGGCCCCATCTGGGCTTGTAGTAAGCTTGGTGGAGCAGGTTTGAGGAGGGCACCAGAACAAACTAGCTTATTTCAAACTTCACTCCTCGTGTCTGGGTGTTCCAGTGAAACATGGAAAGATCCAGAAGAAGATCTGAGCCTAAGGATCCTTCAGGTCCCCCACAGTCAGATCTCACTGTGCAAACAACCCTGATGGTACAGTCCCACATAGGGCTTCAAAGGCTCTGAGTCAAAGAGACGATTACCCCCATATCCCTCCTCCCTTTGAGATCTCCCCACTTCCCCCATACACTCTGGGTCCCCCAAGCAATACAGGACCTGAATCATGTAGCAACCCCCCTCTCTTCCTCGTGGTTAATGGTATTGCCTCAAGTCAGATGTCACTTCTCTATACCTCCATTCCACCCTCCCCCCCTCACTCCCCCCCCCCCCCCCCCTCTTCCTGTCCTTTTTCCCTGTACCGAAAATGATCCAGACTGTTCCCGTCTATGACTTTGACTTCAAATCAATCTACCTCTCTGTCTCCCTTCTCTGTTGGTAAACCATGCTCACTGTTCTGAGACAAGGGATTGTAACAATGGAGTCTTGATGCCACCAGTAACACAAAGCATTAATGTTTTCTGTCAGTGATAATGCTTAGAAACCTTCTCGAGTGGTTTCAAAAGAATCTGAATAAGCTTTTTATCATATTTTCCTGAACAAGTAGCATTTCACCCCTTCCTTTGGATTGAAGACACTGAATATCAAAGTATGTGTACATGCATGCTTTGGTATTTGCAGAATGCTTTTGCTCACCCCTGTGGAAATCTATTTTTAGCATCTAGGCAGCTAGTGTGAGGTACCTGGAAGTTACAATGCCAAGAACTGAATGGGAAACACTGTTGGGTCCTCCCTGGCATATTGATGGTAACGCTTCCTCGGTGCCATTATGGTGGAGATCAGGCACTGTCATGTTTCTATTACCAAAAATAATGTCTTAAAAACGACTCTTAGCCAAGGAAACCGGTACCCTCAGCCTCATTCAGAATCAAATGGCTTCCAGGTATTCCAACTTCCCCGTTTCTCTTTACCAAGACAGATCACGGGACAAGTGTTTTTCAGTATGAATGTGAACCGCCATCCTATGCTTTAATACGTCTCCATGAGTGTGCGCGTGTGTTTCAGCCGGGTGACATCAGAGTCTGCGTGGCTGTCGAGCGGTTCACCTCTGACAGCCACAGACCCTTTTTTAAGCTATCCTCCAATCGGTGTGTTCTGTGATCTGGCCTGCCTCGGGGCAGACACTGTGAAACCCAGAGCAGGCTAAGCTGGGACGGGGCTTGACTGAATGTTTTAGCGATAGCCATGAATGCTTTCTTAAGATTGGGATATTCTTTTCAGGCCCTCTCTCCAACTCAACTCTTACACGCGTCTATTATCTCACCATGTAGGCTCTATACAGATAGACTAGCTGGTGGCCGGTAATCCATACTGTAATACTTCATAGAAGAATTAAAATACAGACTCATAGATTTTAGGTTTGGTTGCTTGGCTACTAGCCTTCTTGTTTTGTATCAAAGAGTTTCTTGAAACCATGACAAAGCTACTAACCAGTGACTGTTAGGCATCTGTACACTGCAACCTGCCTTTTGCCATTGGTACCTGCTTCAGGCTCTCTACACTTCTTCCTATTTATAACGGATCACATGAACCTAGGCTCTGGATTACTTTTCAAATGTCTTCACTTACTCTTTTTTTCTTCTTTGTAATTTCATGTTGATTTATTTATTCACTTGTGTTGACCCCCCCCCCCAAACCACTGGGGCTTGTATCACAGACTAGGCACAACTAATGCCAGTGAAACAGACCCTAAAACCCTCTCGGCTTAAAAAAAAAAAAAAAAAAAAGTGTTGTTAACTCCAACAGTGATTCTTTCTAACTTTCTTGCCATTTAACCACATATCCTGTGGTCAACTTAAGCTACACTAATAACGAGACTGACATAGTTATATTTTTTAAAGAAAAATTAAATGATACTCGCACATTATCGTGATTGACGGGAGGGTTTTTGTAGTGTTTTTCTTTCTTTCTACCATTTACCCAAAAATCCCAACACCAAGCTGCACTCTTTGGTCAGTATGTAAATATGTACCATCATGACTGCGCTAGTCATATTGTATGTAGTTTCACCCAGTGAGATACAACTCGGTTTCAACACATGCCGAATGGCGTGCATTATAGGCCACGTTGGCCTTCAACCACCACATCCAGAGGCTCAAATGATATGTAAAGAGAGCCGTCGGCTTTCTCCCACCTCAATGTGAATTCCATGGGTATACAGCAGTATTGTAGTAGTCTAGGTTGTTCATCAGAACAGGGTATTTCATGAACACCGTAGCCATTGCTGAATGCTGACAAGTGAACTGTGTGTCATCTTCCATGACGGCCAACTACAGATTAGTAACTACAGGTTTAATAGACCTTTGATGTAAATGTAATTTTATCCCCCTATTAAAAGAAAAGTGTTTCACCTTCTAGCTAGCGGATTGTACCACATTCAATGTTTGTTTGACAGAGTTGTATTGATAGATGGCGATGTGGACTGAAAAGCATGAACATAGTGTGAGGTTCAACTCTGTGTAAAACATGTGACTGTTGCATGATTTTAAACTTGCAAGGTGTGCCAGAGCAGCTGATCGAGAATTAGAAGATAATTTCCCCCCTGTGTGTCCTACGGGAAACCACAAGGCAAAATAGATGAAGACCCTTATTTGGATGAGTAGTAAAATTGTATTTCTAATTTTCAAAATTTAAGTTTTATGATGAATTTCCCCGTGCTTCTAAAGTCCTAAGTCTTCAGTATATAACCAGTATATTGCTGACTGTTTCAACTGCAGTCGGATTGAAATGTGGTGTAGTTTAAACCCAATGGGATAATGTGTTGTAAGCTGCTTGGTCGGACATGGGCATCTAGATACAGGAAAAACTGCGTAATTGTACAGATGATAAACACGTTTGTATAAAAAAAACATATTTTTGTACTTCATCAGATCTCTACATGCATGTCAGCAATAAACTTTGATATGGAAACATTAACCTTTGTCATGTTTTTGTATTCTGACACTTTCTTTTACTGCCAGCAGGTGGAGCACTCCTGTTGAAAATGTAACCAACGCCAGCAGTATGACCAGTGTAATAATACTTGTAGGGAATTGTAGGACATTTCACTGAATGTTCTTCTTTGTTGTCTGTCTCATACATATCTGTCTTTCATACGTGCTTGATACGATCTACAACAAAAGGTTCAGTTGCTCATTATTCAGCCAGCTGTGGTTTGAATGTTACGTCTTCTGAGGGTGATTCCTGTGTGAAGTATGAACATCAAAAATAATTATCGAGTGTCTGTGCGTCCATACCACCTCAGTCTTGCGGTGAGCGATACCGAGGTAGAGGTGCTCAAACAGGAACCCCCCTGCTGACAGCACTGGGGTCTGTGGGCTGCGCTGACAATCCCCCCCATCTCACCTCAGGTCTTTCAATGCACACACTCCATTTCAAGCAGGGCATTAACTCTCCACAAAATCATTTCATGCCTGCCAAAACCTATACACATGGAAAGCTCGTCATATGCAGGCCTGATGGACATTGGAATTCATCTGTAAAAATAAAAGTGGAAATGTTTTAAACGGACACTATGCAACCTTCTTTTGGGTTGTTTTTTTTAAACCCCACTGATACACACCTACCTGTACAACGTGGCTCCGCAAAGATTTTGAAGCAGAGAAGTGGCTCCTACCAAAGGGAATTAGATTTTAAACTCTCAATCACTGTGGCATTATGAACAAATTAGGAGATTAGACCTTGGACCCTCTTGTTATAGATTAGTTTCAATCTATAAGTAGTTACCAAAGGCCAACATGCTGTCCCGACTGAACAAAAGAATAACTGAGTTCTGAGTAATCTTTCCCACCCTTCTGAGATCCTGCAGCTTGTCTCCAGTGGATCTCTCTGGATCATTACACCCATCTCCCAACATGTCCAGCTGGGCGGAAAAGTCTCAAGGGTCAACGTTTCACAGATGCTTTGTCCCCATAAATCTGAACCAGCTGGCCTCGAGGAGGTCCATCCTGGATTCATGTGTCTCAAACAAACGATGGTTCATTAAAGACTACGTCAGACTTCCGCGATGCTGTTGCCTAATTACCTCAGAGAGCATTATGTATTGAGTTTCCTAGAAGAAGAGTAGACCAAATCCAGTTGGATAGCGATTACAAAGGCTAAACAGGGATCCACTTTTCCAGATGTGTTTCCTTGGAATTATTGTCATAGCTTTGAGTGTGCATACTTTACTGTTAGCAGTGTATTTAACTATTACAACTGTATAAGATATAATTGATACGAGAGCACAGCTGCTTAGTAGTTATTGCTCTGTGTTTATGTCTGTCGGAGCGTGTGAATGTGACTCCAGCTGTGTCCAAGCTTTATTGCCCGAGCCCAGACCATACATTCCAGCAAACACACAAAACCAAATGTGTGCAGTATTTGAGCAAAAGTCAAAACATATCACATACAACACAGAGTAGATTTAATGTTCTCACGGCTGCATAAGAAGAGGACCCGGGATCAGATGATCTCCACGTCAAAGGGTTAAAAATCAAATCCGTGTGGCTCGCTGTTGACGTTTAGCTGCTTGTGGAAGTTCAATCTCTGATCATGCTTCTACTAGAAGATGATCATACAGAGTCTAGTCCAGTCTTGAAACATGAAGAGGACAGTTTACACTCAATGACAGAAAAGAAAATTCAAGGGCCCTCTTGGTTGCAATAAACATTAAACCCCACGAAATGAAAGAGCTGGATGTGAGAAACAAATTGGTGAAGTGCAGCGATTCATTTATTATAAACAATTTTACCCAAAAAGTGGTCCCCTATACAGACAGTACATGTATTTGCTAAATGTGTGCACTCTAGTAACAATTTCAGACAATATCGTTAGATTCGAAGAGATTGTATTTGCAGAGTTGACCTCTCTGAGAGTTGTGCTGCAAAAAAACGTTTTTCCAAAGTAGAAAAGGTTCAACCTCAGAGGAGAATGATGCAGAAATCATATAACTATTTAATTTAATTTAATTTCAAACCTTTATTTAACGAGATTGGTCCCATTGAGATCATAGATTTATTTTTCAAGGGAGACCTGCAGCATATATGTTCCACATGAAACATAAAACAATAAAGGACATCATACATTATATTTACAGGATACTAGTTGTAGACATTTACAAGTGGCCATAGTATCAATGAGCATTTCATTTAGCCTAGCTTTAAAAACATGCAGAGGAATGAGATTGCTCAGTTTCAATTCTTGTTGAAGATTGTTCCAAGCAAGTGGAGCTGCGCACATAAAAGCTGTCTTACCTAAGACAGTCCTTGCTCTTGGCACATCTAACAATACTACATCATGCGATCTCAGACAATAGCTGCTTGCAACTCTCTGTGTGTGATCAGAGAGCAGATATAATACGGGAGTTTACCCAACAAAGCTTTATAAATAACGTGTACCAATGACTGAGCCTCTTTACAGTAAGTGATGGCAAACCTGCCTTGGTATACAGGGTACAGTGATGTGTAAGCGCTTTACAATTTGTGACAAATCTCAGTGCGCTGTGATAGGTGGCATCTAACTTGTTCAGGCAATGCGCAGGTGTATTCATTCAACAAATCACCATAGTCCAGCACAGGTAAAAATGTCACAGTGACTAGCCTTTTCCTGGCTTCAAATGAGAAACCTAGTCTAACCCTCAGCTTTTTAAGCAGGTTATTGACATGAAGTTTAAAAGTAAGACAATCATCAAGACGGATAGGTATTTATAACAGGTAACCACTTCAAGTACTTGTCCTTGCGTAGTAACAATATCTAAAACAGGCTCTGGTGTCTTTTTAGCTTTAGAAAAGATCATTACCTTGGTTTTATCAACATTTAAAAGAAGCTTAAGCTCAGCGAGCTGAGTCTGAATAATGTTAAAAACAGCCTGTAATTTAACACCAGCCTCTTTAATGGAGGGACCTGCACAGTACATCACGGTATCGTCCGCATACAAATTTAAAGTAGCTTCATTCACATTTTCACCTAAACTGTTGATGTATATGGAGAATAAAAGTGGACCTAAAACAGAACAGAACCTTAGCAATGTTTAACCACTCAGAAGACAGCCCATCAAAATGAACACATTGGGACCTTTCAAGGAGGTAGTTCACAAACCACCCACTGCATGGCTGGATATGCCAATACTGAGTAGCCTCTGCTTTAAGATGTGATGATCGAGGGTATCAAACGCTTTGGAAAGGTCAATAAATAGAGCTGCACAACTCTGCTTATTATCTAAAATACTCGTAATGTCATTCACCACTTTCATTGTGGCAGTGATGGTGCTGTGTTGCTTTCTGAAACCTGACTGATGTTTAGACAGGATATCATTTTTACATAAAAACTCCTTTACCTGTTCACTCACTAGGCGTTCAAGCACCTTTGCCAGAACTGACAATTTTGAGATTGGCCTATAGTTATTTAATAAGGTGGCCTCCCCTCCTTTTAGCAAAGGCAGGACATAAGCTGACTTCCATACTTTTGGAATTGTGTTTGAGCTGAGGGAGAGGTTAAAAAGACTAGTGAGAGGTGGAGCAATAAAATCTGCAGCTATGTTTAAAAAGAAAGGTTCTACGTTGTCCGGGCCAGCCGGTTTCTTAGGATCTAGCTTGGTTAAGGCTTCATGAACAACATTAACATTAAAAGGAGTAAAACTGAAAGGGTTTTCCGAACCACATTGTTCAGAGTCACGGATTAGGGTGTTCACAGAAGCAGAGTTAGAAACAGAATCAAACAGAGAACCACAGGACACAAAATGCTCATTAAAGCAATTTAACATAGTGGCCCTGTCCGATATAGTGACCAAGATAAAACCAAGATAAAAATAAGACCATGCAGTTTCTACATCAGCACACAGATCGATTTTACCCCAATCAAAATCAAACAGATCATGCACAAAACCCTGCTCCACAAAATGTTTTATGTCTCTCTTAATAATAATACGAGGTTTAACCTTTTGGACCTTAGTGTCCCTAATTGTGGCTACAACACAGTGATCGCTCAGATCATTCGCAAATACTCCCACAGATAAGTATTTATAGGGAACATTAGTTAAAATGAGATCAATTAGGGAGGATTTATTAGGGGACTTAATGTTAGGGCGAGTAGGACTGTCAACAATCTGAGTAACATTTAAAGAGATACAAAGGTTTTTAAAATCCTCTGACACTGCAGTTAACCAGTCCCAGTTAACATCTCCAAGTAGCACTATTTCCTTGTAGTCTAGTTGCGATAAAAGATTTTCTAGCGAAGACAAGGAGTCCTTGACAGCTGAGGGGGGTCTGTAACAACTCACCACCATGACCTGTTGCCCCTTTGCCACTTCTATATTTAAGGCTAAACATTTAAATTGCTTACTGATAGATTTGGAAACTAATGTGGATACACTGAACTTATTCTTAACATAAATGGCAACGCCACCACCTTTTATTACACATTATACACGGTACACATTATACACATTAAAACCATTTAAGGCAATGTCAGAGGCCAAAATAGATTTATTTAGCCATGTTTCTGATAAAACAATGACGTCAGCGTCAGTCGAGCTCGCCCAGATACGGACAAAATCTAGTTTACCGAACAGACTGCGCACATTCAAATGGATGAAACCCAACCCCCTATTTATTCTTTAGATTTGTATTCTGTTGAAGTAAAAATGTAGGTTAGTTAGCAACTTCAACATTTACTGTATTATCTATCTAGTGGGGACAATGCATGTGAAGAATTAATTGTATGTCTCTCTGGATAGTCATTTTAAAAGTATGCTGTAAAAACACCTGATAAATAACCGTAGCTCTATGCTACTGTAACAAAACATTTATCAAACAAATATCCAGTATAGTATCAAGTATTTCAAAAACACTGAGTAAGTATTTCCATTTGTATCAACCTTTAAGGACACATAAAGAAGAAGAGAAAATGAGATCAGCAGCATTATGATTTGTTCTTACAGAGGAGCTGAACACAGTTCGTTTTTGTTGGCAAACCATGTTGGCCTCAAATCAAGTCTCAAAACAGAATGTGCATATGGCCCCCATATGAGCAGCAAGGAGGGAAAACATCTGCTGAAGGTATTTCTTTCTTTATTTTAACCTACTTAGTATTCAGTCCTGCTCTTCATAGTTGAGTGTTGTTAAAACAGATGATAAAACCGAAGATCTGAAAATGACAAATGCAATTAGAGTATCATCAACCAGTGAGCGGTGACCACAAAACACATCAATCCTGTGAAGTGTCGCAATGTTCTTGTTTTATCCTTTTTTCATTTACTTTGCACTTGATTAAAGTACCATGCTGCCATGTTCTCTTAAACTAAGACTGTGTCTCTTTAAAATCAGTGTTCATGTTCTGGTATAGCAGTAAAGGTCTCTTAACATGATGCAATACATTAAACAAGGTAACACAATTGAGTCCTTATATTCCTCCCACATTAAAGAGTGCACTCTAATTCAGTAACAGACAGACTTTAGATGTGGTTATAAACTGGTACCAGCAGATGAAGGACTTTGTTGTGGCACTTTACACATGCTGTGCCCTACAGCAGTCAGAATTGTCCAAATCTAACACAGATAATAATCATTTTCCTGTGAGGAATGGGCTATTTCTCTCTGCATGAAGCTATTGTTTTATATAACACAAAAGCAATGTCAAATTCACTCCATGTTCGAGTGATTAGCATTTCATAGCCCTCAACAATAACGTTAACTGTTTCACAAAGGTTGACCTAATAAGATAACTTTATTAAATTCAACATTTTGGACAATATGCCTGTTGTAAAAATATAATTCGTCACAGGCTTGAGCTTCAATAATCACGATACATGTATTTATTATCCTTGCAAGAATGGAAGTAGTCCTCACATACAGAGCAGTTGGTACAACTAGTTCCTGAACAGTGTCCTTCACATGCTGAGAGGGTGTTACACAGTCACAAGATGCAGCATGATACTCCAAGCAAACCTCATTTAACCACAGTAAAGTAATTGTAAACTACAGTATGTCGTCACCTTCTTAAACTAATGGCCTAAGTCATATTTTGGAGAAAATGCTTTTTTTGCCTAAATCATCTCTTCTTGATGCTGGCCACCTCTGGTAAAATTGCCTACATCCTTATTGAAAGGATAGTGCTGTTCCTACCCTGATAGTATAATGGCCTATGTCAAGAGTGTGACTTAGGCCATATATTTAAAAAATAATGGCTTAAGTCACATTGTCTTGTGACTTAGGCCATTTGACAAGCTTTACAAAATGGCTACTTCAAGAAAAAGAAAAGACTTACAGATAAATGTTATTTTCATGGTTCAGGGCTTGTCCCCTATTGGCAAGTGATGTTTACTATACTATAGGCTAGGCTATAAATGTTGTGTAGTTATTTAGTCTTTTACTTTCACAATGTATAGTTACTGTAGCTACCGAAGCTATACTATAGGTACTATAGTTACTGTAGCTACTGTAGCTCCATGAAGCATGCACACATTCCCTTCTGGGACAATAAAGACTAATCTAACCTTTCAAAAGTAACGGTTACAATTACTGCATAATTATGAATTAGAAAAGTACATTTTGCGTTTGTCTGTTTCAATTCTTAATATTGTATTATTGTCTCATTTTTCCACATTACATTTCCATCTTATTAGGAAAGATTACATGTTTTTTAATTGAATTTGGCCAAATGATATTCATCAAAATAGCTTTAATGTATTAATACATAGGACCACAGTGCAATTACAAAACATTTTTTCATAATGATCACAGTTGTGACCGTACGCCTACTCCTTTTTGGTAGGAGATGCACTTGACTTTTCAGACACCGATCAGGAATCATCCAATGAAAATGAGACCGTTGTTAAAGAGATGGAGCAGCATGTACCAGGCCAAGACCCTGTATCAGATGGAGCAGACAATAACTTAAACACTCTCATTGAAGAAGAGAGTGTTGCTGAAGATGCCAAGCAGACCCGTCCACACCATGAAGAAGACTTAGATGATGATGATGTTATCATTGACCCAAACTACAATCCATCCTCTGATGAGTCCTCTCTCCCTGAAAATGAAGACAGTCTGGCAGCAACTTCAGAACATTATGGTCCTCATCTAGAGGATGTATGAAAACAATATGGTCAAAAGGAAACAACATAAATACCTCAGCCCAGAAACATGGAAGCAAAATGAATCCAGGAAGAAACATCTCAAAGGAATGGCATACAAGGCCAAAGGTGGCAAAGAAATAGCTGCAAAGGCTATGGGCCTTCCCTGCAATTCGAAGTTCTGTCAACGAGTCACGACTCGAGACTGTCAATCCATTACAGAAGAGCAGAGGCAGTGAATATTTCAGAAAGTTTGGTCAATGGACAACTGGGAAGAACAGAGGTATACGTCACCACTTTGATCACAAAGGTTACCATGAAGCGAAAGAAAGAAAGTTGGTGAGGGATCCAGGCGCAGTTCATCATTTTCCTACCAACTGAAACTTCAGGATGGAACGAATCTTAAAGTGTGCAAAGCTTTTTTTCTTCTACACTTGGTATCCCTGAAAGAACCATTACACTGGCTGAACAAAGACACCATCGACCATGACGAACAAGTGGCAGACCCGCCAACTACATCTCCACCTCAGAGTGGCAAAAATGCAAAGCTGGAAACTGCTGTCACAGAGTTCCTTAAGGACTGGTTGAAGGATCTGCCCACTGTTGATTCACACTACTGCAGAAGCACAGCGACCTACAAAGACAAGAAGTTCCTTCACCCAGGCACAACCATCTCCCAACTACATCAGGAATATCAACAGGCAGCTGCAATTGCTGAAGTTGACGCTCTGCCAATCAAGGAGAGGACATTTCAGGACCTTCAGTCCATGAAACATGTCATGCCCTTCGAGTGTCATCAGCTTTTTGACAATTTGCCACATAATTAGACACACAACACACACACACACACACACACACACACACACACACACACACACACACACACACACACACACACACACACACACACACACACACACACACACAGTAATCAAGACGACTGAGAAAGATTCAGGGGATAAACTGATTTCAAGGTCCCATGTCATGCTTCTCTGGTTATCACCCGTCCCCTTGTGTGTTGTGTAGTTTTTCTGCATGTGAACGCTCTGCAGAGTCACAAACCCTCAAAGTGCACCCTGTCACGATTCTATCACGATTCTCATGTTATGTCACGTTTGTAGTTTTGCCTGTGTTGGTGTTTTTCTTGTCTTTGGGTTTTATTGTGTAAAGTGTTCACCCCCGTTTCCTGCCTGTCTGCTTTCTGTCTGTTTCCCTCCCTGATTACCTGATTGTGTTCACCTGTTGTCCTTGTGTTTCTCCTCCCGTGCCCAGCTGTGTCTTGTTCTGTGATTACCCTTCTGTGTATTTAGTCTAGTCTTCCCCTGTGTTCCATGTCGGTTCATTGTTTCCCCTCCATGTTATTCCACGGTCTGTGTTCCTTGTGCTGCTTTGGATATTTTGGATTCTGCCTTGTTTTTGCCACAGCTTTATTATTTAATAAAGCTCGCTTTTCGCTATTCTGCATTTGAGTCCTACCTGCTTCACCCATTCGTAACAGAATGAACCGACCACATTTGGACTCATCAGATTTTAATGTTTTGGCCCCACAGGCGGAATGTCTTGGGTACTCTCTGGAGTACATTTTTTACACCTGGAAGAACGCCTCATCTAGACGGGGTAAAGAGGCTGCTTTGAAGGAGGCACGCCGGGAGGTTGCTCGCAAGCCCTGGCTCAGGAGCTTGTTGCCCGAGTGGCTACAAACCTTTACAAGTAGCCCTGAAGAATTGTCACAAGCTTATAACCCTTTCCTGGGATCCGACTACTGTCCTGTTGAAGGTCCACAGAGTCTCCAAAAAGCCTCTAGGAGACGCAGGGCCAGGATTCCAGCCCGTGCTCCAACAGCCATGATCCCGGCTTCAGTTCCGGTTTCCACAGCCATGGATCCATGCACCAGTACCGGCCCGCAGAGCTATGTTTCCTTGCTCGATTACCTGGCCCACACAGCCATGGTCCAGGCCTCTGTTCCGGTTCCAGCGGCTCCAGTTCCAACCTCAGACCTTTTCTCAGGAACCCGTCTGGCGTTTGGAGGTCCACGGAGCCTCCAAAAGGTCTCTGGAAGATGCAAGGCCAGGATTCCAGCCCGTAGTCCAGCGGCTCCGGCTCCAGTGCCGGTCCCAGCAGCCATGGTTCCGGCCCCAGTTCTGGCCCCAGCGGCCATGGTTCCGGCCCTGGTTCCGGCCTCAGCAACCATGGTTACAGCCCCAGTTCTGGCCCCAGCAGCCATGGTTCCGGCCCCAGTCCTGGTCCCAGCTGCCATAGTCCCTCCTCTAGTCCCTTCCCTAGTCCCTCCTCTAGTCCCTTCCCTAGTCCCTCCTCAGGTCACTTTCCTAGTCCCTTCTCAAGTCCCTTCCCAAGTCCCTTCCCGAGTCCCTTCTCTGGTCCCATCTCTAGTCCCTCCTCTAGTCCCTCCTCTAGTCCCTCCTCTAGTCCCCTCTCGAGGTCCCTCCTCTAGTCCCTCCTCTAGTCCCTCCTCGAGTCCCCTCTCTAGTTCCCCTCTCAAGTCCCCTCTCGAGTTCCCTCCTCTAGTTCCTCCTCTAGTCCCTCCTCTTGTTCCTCCTCTAGTCTCTCCTCTAGTCCCCTCTGGAGTTCCGTCTCTAGTCCCCTCTCGAGTCCCTCCTCGAGTCCCCTCTCTAGTTCCCCTCTCAAGTCCCCTCTCGAGTTCCCTCCTCTAGTTCCTCCTCTAGTCCCTCCTCTTGTTCCTCCTCTAGTCTCTCCTCTAGTCCCCTCTGGAGTTCCGTCTCTAGTTCCTCTCTCGAGTCACGTCTCAAGTCCCTACCCAATGTCCTGGTCTGTTGGAGGTTCCGCTGGGGGTCCTGCCAACTCCATGTCCTGTCCCATTGGAGGCCCCGTCGACTACTCCTCTGCCGGGGGTCCTACCAATCGTATGTCTGTCCCGTTGGTGGTCCCGCCGTCTACTCTCCTGCCGGGGGTCCTGCCAGCTTCTTGTCCTGTCTCGTTGGAGGTCCCGCCGTCTACTCTCCTGCCGGGGGTCCTGCTAATCCTATGTCCTGTGCCGTTGGAGGCTCCGCCGACTACTCTCCTGCCGGGGGTCCTGCCAACCCTTTGTCCCGTCCCGTTGGAGGTCCCGCCGTCTGCTCTCCTGCCGGGGGTCCTGCCAGCTCCTTGTCCCATCTCGTTGGAGGTCCCACCGACTGCTCTCCTGCCGGGGGTCCTGCCAACCCTTTGTCCTGTGCCGTTGGAGGCCCCGCCGACTGCTCTTCTGCCGGGGGTCCTGCCAGCTCCTTGTCCTGTCCCGTTGGAGGTCCCGCCGACTACTCTCCTGCCGGGGGTCCTGCCAACTACTCTTCTGCCGGGGGTCCTGCCAACTCTATGTCCTGTGCCGTTGGAGGTCCCGCCGACTGCTCTCCTGCCGGGGGTCCTGCCAATCCTATGTCCTGTTCCTCTGGGGGTCCCGCCGACAACTCTTCTGCCGGGGGTCCTGCCAACTCCTTGTCCTGTTCCGTTGGAGGCCCCACCATCACCTGTCTCACCGGGGGTTCTGCCAACTACTGGTCCTCTTCCGTGGGGGATCCTGCCGAAGCCTGTCCCACTGGCTCCGGTTCCTGTTCGGCCGACACCGGGTCCTGCCCGGCCTCCGGAGCTGTCTGGTCTTCGCCCTCGAGCCCGGCCCCCTGAGAGCCGCGGTCTTCTCCCTCGAGCCCGGCCCCCTGAGTGCCGCGGTCTTCGTCCTCGGGCCCGGCCCCCTGACTCTTCCTGCCACTGCTTTTGCCCTCATGCACGGCCCTCTGAGTTTGCCTGCTGTGGCCTTCGCCCCTTTTTGAACTTTGCCTTGCCCCCAGGCCGTCCACCCGAGACCCCCTCCTTGGTCTCTGCCTTGCCCCGGGCCTTCCGCCCGAGACCCCGTCCTTGGTCTCTGCCTTGCCCCTGGGCCTTCCGCCCGAGACCCCCTCCTTGGTCTCTGCCTTTCCCCCGGGCCGTCCGCCCGAGACCCGTCCTCCAGACCCCCTCCACCCACCCTTTCTTGGCCCTAGTTATGTGTCCTCCCTCCGGTCCCCTCCACCCACCCTGCTGGACCTTTTTTTTTTTTTTTTTTTTTGGGACGTCTGGGATCTGTCCCTTGAGGGGGGGGTTCTGTCACGATTCTATCACGATTCTCATGTTATGTCACGTTTGTAGTTTTGTCTGTGTTGGTGTTTTTCTTGTCTTTGGGTTTTATTGTGTAAAGTGTTCACCCCCGTTTCCTGCCTGTCTGCTTTCTGTCTGTTTCCCTCCCTGATTACCCGATTGTGTTCACCTGTTGTCCTTGTGTTTCTTCTCCCCTGCCCAGCTGTGTCTTGTTCTGTGATTACCCTTCTGTGTATTTAGTCTAGTCTTCCCCTGTGTTCCATGTCGGTTCATTGTTTCCCCTCCATGTTATTCCACGGTCTGTGTTCCTTGTGCTGCTTTGGATATTTTGGATTCTGCCTTGTTTTTGCCACAGCTTTATTATTTAATAAAGCTCGCTTTTCGCTATTCTGCATTTGAGTCCTACCTGCTTCACCCATTCGTAACACACCCTGTAGCGAGTAAAACTCTAACACAGAAAAGACCTGTCTGTGCTGCCCCAGAACGCCTTGTTGGACATTTCTCTTTTTCCATTGTTTCTTCCTGAGTATAGTGACGTAATACCCAGGTCCAAATGGACCAATCCGTGGAGCTCCACACACACACACCTTATCTTTTCTCAGCCGAGATGTTCCGCTGAGTTTTGCCGGCACACTCAGCCGCAGCTGCGTGGATCTCCACTCACAGTTTGCCAGACACTCACGTGTGTGTGCTCAGGGTGAGTTCCGTGGTATCTCGCAGACAACACGCAGCAACCAGGAAACGACACCAGTAATCCAGCTCAGACTGTCCGCTCTTCGAGCCTCAAAGGGCGGAGCAGCGAGCCCCGTAACGTCTCGCCAACACAGCACCCAGACCGCATGTAGCATTCTCATCTGTTTGTCATTACTGGTGTCATTTTCTGGTTGCTAACTAACGCCATGGTAACACATAATCACTGATGTTCAGCTGTAACGGTGGTGGACTAATCAGAACAGAGTGGGCGAGCTGACCAATCAGAGCACAGTGGGCTCATAGGGAGGGGGGGGGGGCAGGAACTCCAACAAGGCGTGTCGGACAGAGAGTGAATACACAGACTATGCAGAGATGCTGTGAGAAACCAATGTGAGTTTGGAACATTGAACAATGTGAATCTATTCTAGTAGACCTCAACAATGGAATTATGATCGAAATGGCCAGGACATGGGACCTTTAAATGGAAAAGGGTTGGCTGCAATTAAAAACACAGCAAAGAAGAGCTGGAGGGAGTAGTGAGGAGAGGCACATGCCTCCTCAGGGTTTGATTTACTTGCCTTTTGTTTTATTTAGCTAAGATTTAAGTTGTACCTTTTGAGTTTGCTATATTGAATTAAAGGGCCAACAACGTCCAAACTGCCCTCTCTTTCCTGAGTCTCTGTATGCTCTTCTAGCATTTGAAACTGTTAGTTGCTGACCCAGCCATGGTCTGTCACAGTAATGCGGAAAAGAGAAGTGCACTGTTTTGCCTAAGTCACTTACTCCAGAAGTAATAAGGCCTAAGTCAGGTTTCAGATTGCCTAAGTCACAACAACATGTTCGTAAATTGGCCTAAGTCATCTAATCCTCTTATTTTACACAATTGACAGACAGTGTTATTTGTACGTCAATAGTCATATATTGTCATAACCTTTTTGTGTGAAATAATTAATATATATCATATATTCTATATTTGGTTCAGTTTTTTCTGTTTTTTGAAAAACTTTCAAATATGACTTAGGCCATTAGTTTAAGAAGATGACGATGTTGAGGAAAGAGGGTTGAAATGTGCACAGATTATTATTACTTCTATTATTACTATAGTTCTATTTAGTTCATTATTGACTTCCCTAATAACCGCTTCAGATTCATGTGCACAGTTGTTGGCTCAGTCATTTGTAAATACATTTTAAAAGGTGCATTAGAGACATGGATCAAGAGAGGAAGGGGGCCCACAGAGACAGTTTATGTATAGGGCTCTGAGTTTTGTGCTACGCCCCTGTGCATTAATACCGGTTCAAAGCAGTATTCAATGTTTAGTTTAGATTAGCTAAGACCCACGTCAGATATTATCATGCTTGTCATATGTCTATCTCCATAGAGGCTGAATCATCATGTTAATCACATAGCTAACATATGCCTAAAACAGTCCTGACGCTCTTCTAGGTAATCACACATCCTGTTACGTACACAGCTACGTAGGGCCTTTGTTATCATGTGCTACTCTGATATTGAAAGAATACATTCAGTATTTTCCCAACAATGCCTATTTACTTTCTTTTCCATAGATAGATTAGAAGGTCATTTGTGAGAGTTGAATCAATCTTAATGATGAACAAGAAGCACATCCCAGTGTCCATTGCCCAGGGCTAGAACAAATATAACAGAGCTCAAATTGTTTTATTTAAATCTAGGAAAATAAGTATTTCCCAAAATGTCAAATACCACTTTAAATTAAAACTGCGGTCACAGACGTGCACGCAGTTGTGGGCGGGCCTTCGCGTCCGAGCGCCTGTAGGGGAGGGTCGCTGGTCGTCCCGGCGTCAAGCAGATGCACGCGTGTCCTCCGAAATGAGCCGTTCGTAATTTCTCAAACGTTCGTGTCCCGGACTGCATCTTCCCCATAATACTCGGGCATGCATGTGAGTGGTGGAGGAGGGGGTGGTGGAGATGCAGGGCCTTCAGCAGGGCCTTCAGCAAACTCCAACAATTCTGCAGCAAGCTGCTCCCTGACAGTCTTCTGGGTGTGTGGCTTTGTCCTGCTGCATCTAACAAATGTGGAAAAACAAAGAGATTAGATTAATTCACTGGCTTATACTTATAGGATAATATTGGACTATAAATGAATAATATTACACCAAATAAATAAGTAAACACATGTATATATTCATTCACTGGCCATTCATTTAGAAAATGTAACTCCAAAAAGACAAGTAAAACTATTTAGCATTTTGCCTAATCATTCCTGTAGCTTCTTGGCTAAGCTAACACTGTGACGCAGTTCCACCAAACACATAAGTAATATATAAAAACAGAGAGATTACATACCTTTCCCGTGGTGGAAGTTCAACATCCGAGTCACTACTGCCCGGATCCAGGTCTGGCTGGAGGAGATCTTCATCATCCGACGAAGAGTCATCTGGTATGATCATAGCCCCGCTATCGTCAGCTAGCATCTCTAGCACCTGCTCGCCTCGGTGGTGAAGCTCTCCCTTCTGGCAGCGTAATGTGTAATGGAGCTGGAGCAGGCGTAGTTTATACTACGCAGGATCATATCTTTGGAACCCATTGGTCGATTTGGGTGATTGACACCTTTTCTGAACCGTTAGAGCCAATAGAATCGAGTGACAGTTAGTAAGTCCCGCTAAACACTTACGTCAAGTAGAGAGAGGTTTGCGTAAACAGCACGTGAGACAGCATTAGCTCGGGACTGCAAAACTTTATACCTATTCTGCTGCCATGAATGTAATGATAGATTATCAGGAACAATTCTAAAGTGACTAAGAGACATTGGATTAACCTTAAGCAGCGTTTTTATTCCCTTGAACAAGAGCTTTGATCACAAAACAGCAACGGTAAGACATACTTATTGTTATGGTTTTGAAAACTGTTGTTTTTTTTCTTCTCTGTTCTGGCTGATAGCTCAGTGAGTTTGTGTCCTACAGTGATGATACTTATAACAAAAATAATCTGTGGAGTATCAGCTTTCAGATGATATGTAGTTTGTGCAGAAAACATTAAGTTTTAAAGGTCGTTTTTGCTAGTTAGCACCGGAAGTAGCATCTGCCCGTTTTAGCTAAGGGCTAATGCTAACGCTTCTTGTGAGACTTTTGTTTTGTTTCGGTAAAAATAGTTCTTATCGTCAGTTAGCTGAGATTCTTCTCGTTAATCTGGTATAACACATTAATAGGTTTTTAAATATTAAGATGCTCTGAGACACAGTGTCGTGGAAAAAAAAAACAGGGTCCCCGCCGGCTTAACAGGTTAACCGTGGCGTGCGGTGCAGTGGGTTGTGCAGACGTTCTGCCCTTGACTGTTTGTTTACTCAATAAACGCATCTCCTCTTGATATTAGGCCATGTATGTTCCATACCAGTGGAGTTTGCTTTTTGTTGTTGTGTTTATTGATCAAAAAGCAAACCTTCAATACAGCTGTTATGTGGTCAAGGTAAGTAAAGTAATAATTGAAGCTGTGTATTGGTTAATATTAGCGTATGACTTAAAATGAAAACACAACAGCATTTCACAAAACGCTACAGCATTTCACAAAACGCCGCGGCATTTCAGAAAACACCACAGCATTTCACATTGGACGGAAAGGGTATTCCTTAGGGAGAACACTTCTTGTTTATGATTGGACAGAGCCAGCCAGACAGCACTGCTGTGATTGGTTGTTTTTGCTGCCAGTGAAGAAATGACGCTTCGTGATTGATCAACGTCCGACAGCGCAATATGTCTCAACCGGTCCCTCCCAACACATCAGCCGTTAGCACACACTCAGAGCTCACAGCTCCTGATATCTGTTCAGAAACTAGGGATGGGAATTTGAAAGCAAATGTGTATTCGAATATTCGACCCCCCAAAAAACGGTTAACCGGTTAACCAAAATGTACATATCCTATATAAAAAAAATTGGGTAACATTTTTTTTTACATTTTTTTTTTTTACCCAATTTTTTTCCAATAATTTTTTACAAATACATACATGTTCAAATAAGTGTAGAAACCAAGTCGAATTTGTCAAATGTATTGAACTGGTGATCACAGTTTGACAGCTATAGGCCTACAGCTTTCATGTGTGGAGGCGATTCACAATCAGGCCAGCTGTAGAGAAGACCCTCTCAGCTGGAACAGAGGTTGCGGGTATAGCATATAAATGTAAGTTTAATTTGGCATAGGTTGACCTCTACACCGCACTCACTTACCTGGTCGAAATATTTCCACACATTACTCCTTTTTGACGCCATGTCTGTTGTGTAGGACTCTTCTTAGAGTGTAAATAATTACCGGACTATGACTGGTAAAATGTTGAATACCGGCAAAACTAAATCTCTCCAGTCAAAATGTCTATGTACTTTGCCGCCACACACGGTTGCCAAGCAGCGCTTATTGTTGTTTAGGCTGGCCACTCATGTGTCACGAGTGTTGACAGGGGGCGGGGGAGCACGCTCATGAACTGTTAGCGCCGGAACCTCGCAACGGCTGCGGAGCTCATTTGCGCCACATTTGGGCCTAAGATGAGGTTTGCGTGATCTGCGTGTAGGGAGGGGCAGCAGCCATATCATTGGCTAGAACTAGCTAGATCTGATGGATTTGGACATAAACGCGAGTGAAGTATAACCGGACACGAGAGAGAGATCAGCACCTGCAGCTCTGCCCGCTGTGAGGGACCAGTGAGCGGAGCAAAACACACCTTTAGACGTCACCTAACACATTTAGCTATGGCATAGTCGTATATATATACATTGAATTATTCAATTTGATAATATGTAATCAACTTAGGCATCACTCCCAAAAAAAAATTAATACAAAAAAAAAAAATTAATAAAAATATTCATAACTCATATTCGAATACATGAATAATTATTCGAATACCTGAATCATTTCGAATATTCGAATATTCGGGCGGTAACCCTCGAACCTCCTGGTGGACACCGGTGGTCAGGGAAGCCGTCCGACTGAAGAAGGAGGCCTTCAGGGATTTGTTATCCCGGGGGACTCCCGAGGCAGTTGCAAGGTACCGACAGGCCCGAAGGGCAGCAGCCTCATCCGTGGCCGAGGCAAAGCAGCGGGTGTGGGAGAAGTTTGGAGAAGACATGGAGAAGGACTTTCGGGCGGCACCAAAGTTGTTCTGGAAAACTGTCCGACACCTCAGGAGGGGGAAGCAGGGAACCATCCAAGCTGTGTACAGTAAGGATGGGACGTTGTTGACCTCAACTGATGGAGTGTTGGGGCGTTGGAAGGAACACTTTGAGGAACTCCTGAACCCGACAACTCCGCCCTCTATGTTAGAGGCAGAGCTGGAGTATGACGGGGGATCAACACCAATCTCCCGGGGGGAGGTCACTGAGGTCGTCAAACAACTCCACAGTGGCAAAGCCCCGGGGGTGGATGAGATCCGCCCGGAAATGCTGAAGGCTCTGGGTGTTGAGGGACTGTCATGGTTGACACGTCTCATCAACGTTGCGTGGAAGTCGGAAACAGTACCGAAGGAGTGGCAGACCGGGGTGGTGGTCCCCCTTTTCAAAAAGGGGGATCAGAGGGTGTGTGCCAATTACAGAGGCATCACACTACTCAGCCTCCCCGGGAAAGTTTACTCCAAGGAACAATGCGGATTCCGTCCTGGTCGTGGAACGACGGATCAGCTTTTTACTCTCGCAAGGATCCTGGAGGGGGCCTGGGAGTACGCTTATCCGGTCTACATGTGTTTTGTAGACTTGGAGAAGGCGTATGACCGGGTTCCCAGGGAGTTACTGTGGGAGGTGCTGCGGGAGTATGGGGTGAGGGGGTCTCTACTCAGGGCCATCCAATCTCTGTACTCCCAAAGCGAGAGCTGTGTCCGGGTCCTCAGCAGTAAGTCGGACCCATTTCCGGTGAGGGTTGGCCTCTGCCAGGGCTGCGCTTTGTCACCAATCCTGTTTGTAATATACATGGATCGGATTTCGAGGCGTAGTCGTGGGGGGGGGTCTGCAGTTCGGTGGACTAAGGATTGCACCACTGCTTTTTGCAGATGATGTGGTTCTGATGGCTTCATCGGTCTGCGACCTTCAGCACTCACTGGATCGGTTCGCAACCGAGTGTGAAGCGGCTGGGATGAGGATCAGCACCTCCAAATCTGAGGCCATGGTTCTCAGCAGGAAACCGATGGACTGTCCACTCCAAGTAGGGAATGAGTCCTTACCCCAAGTGAAGGAGTTCAAGTATCTCTGGGTCTTGTTCTCGAGTGAGGGAACAATGGAGCGTGAGATGGGCCGGAGAATCGGAGCAGCGGGAGCGGTACTGCAGTCGCTTTACCACACCGTTGTGACGAAAAGGGAGCTGAGCCAGAAGGCAAAGCTCTCTGTCTACCGGGCCATTTTCGTTCCTACCCTCACCTATGGTCATGAAGGATGGGTCATGACCGAAAGGACGAGATCGCGGATACAAGCGGCCGAGATGGGTTTCCTCCGCCGGGTGGCTGGTGTCTCCCTTAGAGATAAGGTGAGAAGTTCGGTCATCAGGGAGGGACTCGGAGTTGAGCCGCTCCTCCTTCGCGTCGAAAGAAGCCAGTTGAGGTGGTTCGGGCACCTAGTTAGGATGCCACCTGGGCGCCTCCCTAGGGAGGTGTTCCAGGCACGTCCAGCTGGGAAGAGACCAAGGGGTAGACCTAGGACCAGGTGGAGGGATTATATCTCTTCGCTGGCCTGGGAGCGCCTTGGGATCCCCCAGTCAGAGCTGGTTGATGTCGCCAGGGAAAAGAAAGTTTGGGGCTCTCTGCTGGAACTGCTACCCCCGCGACCCGACCACGGATAAGCGGGAGAAGATGGATGGATGGATGGATGGATGGATGGATGGAAGAAAAAGTACATGGATCAAAGTTACAGTGCAGTTTAAGATATGAATAGTTCAATTAAAAGCAGCGACAAAAAGAAAAGTCTTCAGCCTGGATTTAAAAGTAGTCAGAGTTGCAGCGGACCTGCAGGTTTCTGGGAGTTTGTTCCAGATATTTGGAGCATAATAACTAGGGCTGTCAAACGATTAAAAGTTTTAATCAGATTAATCACAGCTTAAAAATTAATTAATCATGATTAATCACCATTCGAACTATGTCCAAAATATGCCATTTATTTATGTATATTGTTGTGGGAATGGAAAGATAAATTAAAGAAGGCGGATATATCAATTTAACATACAGTATCTATGTTTATTATAACATTTTTCTGCATGTCAAAATGAAAGACAACCCACACACCTATCAATCATCAAACCGTGGGGTCTTAATTCATTACGTGTTGATTTCTATCAAAGGGGGAGTACTTCAGGAAAATCGACAGAGGGGGGGGGGGCGCTAGTGGAGTACTTCGTGACCACAGAGTGTGAACGTTGTGATCAGCTGTTTTAGCGCAGTTCTCCAGTGAAGGGGGGAGTCTCCCTCTGCAGCCGGTTGGCGTAGTTTTGGCACAGTTCCGTTGTACAGACCGACGTTAACAGCAGCCCTGTCTGTGCACACGGAGACCGACTATGTCGTCCGGTGATCTAACCGCCTTCTGGAAAAGCTTCACAAGTACGTCGGTACGCAAATGCGCTTTGTGACACAAGTGACGGTACGCATTTCAGATTACGCACATAACCTGCGTACCAGTTATGTGCACCCCTGTACCAGAGCCATATTATTACTATTATATGGCTCTGCCCTGTACTACAGCAAAAGTATTCTGCGTCGGGACTTCCTGCAACAACACCACGCCGTTATCAAAGATGTTCTATTGAGAAGACGATCACTACGTGACAAAAGTTTTCAAAACCGTGGCGACTGAAATCAATCTTACTAACTGCTGTCTGTGCAATTTACTCCGCGAGAGTTGGCAGACTTTATTTTGCTTACTTTAACATCATTTTTCATGGTGGGGCTAAGCCATTTCTTGGTATGGGTGTAGCCTACCCCAGCCATACCCTGGCGCTGCCACTGGTGGCACGTATGGGGCGGGCCATTCTGCACATGCGTTAAATGCGTTAAATATTTTAACGCAATTAATTCAAAAAATTAATTACCGCCGTTAACGCGTTAATTTTGACAGCACTAATAATAACTGAACGCTGCTTTACCATGTTTAGTTCTGACTCTGGGGACAGAAAGCTGACCAGTCCCTGAAGACCTGGATGGTTCATAGTTTAGCAGGAGGTCAGTAATGTATTTTGGGCCTAAACCATTCAGTGCTTTATAAACCAGCAGCAATATTTTGAAATCTATTCTTTGACACACAGGAAGCCAGTGTAAAGACTTCAGAACAGGAGTGATGTGATCCACTTTCTTAGTGTTAGTGAGGACTCGAGCAACGGCGTTCTGAATCCGCTGCAGCTTTCTAATAGATTTTTTAGTGAGACCTGTGAAGACACATTGCAGTAGTCGAGTCTACTGAAGATAAAGGCATGGACAAGTTTTTCCAAATCCTGCTGTGACATTAGTCTTTTAATCCTAGATATGTTCTTTAGGTGATAGTAGGCTGATTTAGTAACTGGGTAGTCTACCATAGTATTTACATGGAGATAAGCCCCTTAAAAACCATGAATTAATAAAGCATTAATTCTGTGTTTACTCCTGTGATTCAAAAAAGACGCTGGAGAGGGGGCGGGATCGGAATCGGAATCGGATCGATCAGGCTAAACTAACCTGTAGCTGCTCCGTCCACACTCACAACAACGTCATACAGACATAAATAAAGCAGCGACTGTATTCGCCATGACATAGACAGTCTGTGTTTTGCATATCTTTAACTTTTGTCCAGTTTCTGAACAGATATGAGGAGCTGTGAGCTCTGAGTGTGTGCTAACAGCTAACGGCTGATGTGTTGGTCCAATCACGAAGTCATTTCTTGATTGGCAGCAAAAACAACCAATCACAGCAGTGCTTCTCTGGCTGGCTCTGTCCACAAACAATATCACAAACAATAAGTGTTCTCCCTAAGGAATACCCTTTCCGTCCAATGTGAAATGCTGCAGTGTTTTGTGAAATGCTGCGGTGTTTTGTGAAATGCTGTGGCGTTTTGTGAAATGCTGTGGCGTTTTGTGAAATGCTGTTGTGTTTTCTGAAATGCTGTGGCGATTTGTGAAATGCTGTGGCGTTTTGTGAAATGCTGTTGTGTTTTGTGAAATGCTGTGGCGTTTTGTGAAATGCTGTTGTGTTTTGTGAAATTCTGTTGTGTTTTGTGAAATGCACTTCAGGGCCACCGTACAATAGATGTTTTTATTTTAAAGTAAATTCAGATGGAACATAGTAAAAACATGTAAATTCTAATGTCCGCCTAAAAAAAAACCCATTACTTATAGTGAAAATCACCCTTGAATGATGAGTTTAGTAGACTAAAAGCTTTAGGAATCCAAACTATAACATATAATAAGTACCCTGTATCAAGATTGATGCAAAACAAGTGAAATTTGACCTTTTTAGAGAGGTTTAGAAAAATAAAGTCCACCTCACCTCTGGGTAATTTGGGAACCATCAGTTCCATTTGAACGTTTTCACTGTAAAAATCATTGTATTACTTTGAATTATCACTATAGGTATTCATTCCATCCAAATACAACTGTTGTGAAAAAATAAATAAAATAAAAATAAAACAGAGGCTACTCTGTTATCCTCTTATGCCCCACGGACCCGACATCGCGTCATTTTCAGGAAACAACGTCTAAGGAAGCTTAATATTTAATAAACTATGAATATTTTATATCCATAGAACGGGAAAAAAACTAATTTAACTGATCATTTTCATTTATTTTTTCACAAAAAACACACAATGCTAACAGTGAGCCTCTGAATTAGCCCCGAGCGAAAAATGCTAACCTATTACTGCACCGAAAATCACTCCTAGCTCCCTTATTACTTATCCTAGCTCAACATCCAACACATTTTTTATGACCGCAAGGAGACACAGAATCTAACGGTGCCCACCTCAACACTAAAAGATACAAACTAGCGAGGTTACCAACAAAAACGTACATCAAAACAAGTGGCGCTAGGTATTAGTATTAGCACTGCACACACCCACGGCGTGTTCCAATGAAAAGCATACATATATATAAATAAAGTATAAAGTATAGGTCAACACATTTCAGTATAACACACCAATTGCGATATTACTCACGTTGACACCGTGGAGCAGGGTTTCTATGTACCGAGAAGTGGGTAGTTTAATGAGTCTGTTGACGACAAAACCTCCGCGCACACAGACAGCCAAGGCAAGCTACCTGAATTAAGTCTCTCCCTAATCCGGCAATACCGGAAATGTGACATCCGGTTTGTCCTTCACAATAAAGTTTTTCAAAATAAAGGTGCATTTAATATTGACGTATCAAATTGATTAAAATGTCTTACACAACACATGTATCGAGACAATAAATGAACTGTTTATATAGTCGATCAACACTGTGTATGTTACTCATTACAGGATAATCACATGGCACTAAATCAGACCAGCTGTTCTCCTTTAATTATGTGTTCTATAGGCTCTGTGCACAAGATTGAGTTGAGTAGTGAGCCATTCGTTTTTTTTCATGGTGAGATGTCTGCTGAGAGGTCCTTGTATACCTCGCTGACTTTGAGGACATCTGGGTCTGGCAGCTCCCCCCGCACGGCCTTGTAACGTGTACTCCTTTGAACACAGCTACAATTACTTAGGACAATATATATTACCTTACACCGTCAGCAACTGTAAACTGCTTTGGCATAGTGGAAATGAACACCATGTCACTCACTCTGCCTGGTTTCACACACTATTAATTACACAAAAGAATTGTCAATTTAATTGAAAAGGTCGTTGATGCAATATACTAAATCAGCTCTTGGCACAAAGGAAATACTCATTAAATCATGGATTGGTTGTGAACACATACTGTTCTAATGTATTGCATAGAAAGATGTGTTACTGTTCTGCTTGTAGTGGAAATACTGTTTGTAGTCGTAGATAGAAAAACAAAGATGGAAAAGATTTCACCATACATTGTTTAGGAGTTTTATATGTATTGGGTGTTTATGGTTAATGTGGGAAATTAATAAACAGAGCTGTTGCTGGTAAATGTGTGTGCCATCATAATAGTAATGTGTATACAGCGTTTCGTGAATATCTGGAAAAATATCAACAAAAAAAAGTCATTTGAGACTGGTACAGAAATGGTACATTCTCTGTTAGCCTACGTTCGCCCCGATTGAGCTAGCAACTATTTTATTCGCAATTTAACATGATATTGGATATGGGCTTAACTTGTCCTGGACTGGAATTTTCCCGATCTTTTCCCGAGGAGGTGTTTGCGAAAAAGCGCTTAAAATGCATGAATAACACAGATTTTTCAAAATGGCCGACTTTCTGGGGGGCGGGGCTAATGGAAGCTATTTTGAAATATGTCCGCAATTCCATCAGTAATGTCTGTGGCAAGATTGGGGTAGTTTGGAGAAACTATATGTGACTATCGCACAATAGGGGGCGCTACTGAGCTGGTGTACAAAAATGTACATTTTTTTTGTACAGTCTGGAAAAAGACGTGGGTTGTGACGTGTGTTCCAAGTTTTGCGTCCGAAAGTCATTTTAACGATTTTGTGGCATTTAAATCGTCAAAATTGGTACATGTTCCGTTAGCTTACGAGCTCCCCGTTTGAGCAGTCGACTATTCATTCGCAATTTAGCATCACATTGGATATGGGCTGATCTTGTCCTGGTTTGAAATTGTTCCGATCATTTTCCTAGGACAAGTATGCGAAAATGCGCTTAAAATGGACATATTTCAAAATGGCCGACTTCATGGGGGGCGGAGATAATGGAAGCCATTTTGAAATATGTCCGCATTTCCATGAGGAATCTCTGTGCCAAGTTTTGGGTAGTTCGAAGAAACTATATTTGACTACCGCACAATATGGGGGCGCTACTGAGACATATTTGCTAAAACGTCCGATTTTTTTCTACAGTCTGGAAAAGGTTGTGGGCTGTGACATGCGTTCCGAATTTAAAGGCCGTAACTCATTTTCTCCCCTACTTATGGCTCGGTACATTTTTTAACCCTTCGATTTCGAGAAAAAACTGAATAGGACACGCCCACATTTTTCATTGGTTGCGACCCTTTAAATCTCAGTTTATACTCACCCTGCCAGTATGTCTATGACAATATATATTTTTTTAGTCCATCGTTTCTTGAGATATAAATTAGTTGTGTTTTTGGCGCCCCCTATTGTCCGAAATGAACATTGTTTGTTGTGCCTATTCCCCAAGACACACTGAACCTATCCACCGAAATCTGTGATATTTGGATACATTTTGGATGAATTGTGAGCATTTATGTGTAGGCCACACCCTTTTGCTAATACGTTTTGATTGATGTCGGCCACATTTTTCCACACCTCGTGCTCATTTTGTACGGTAATGTGTCTGCCCCTCCATTGATGCTGTGCACTAAGTTTGGTTTGGAAAATCAAGACATTGGAATTTAAGTTAATATTTCAATGTTTTTCACATTATGCTAATTTAAAAAAAATCAAAGTAGGCGGAGCTTCGGGATATGACAGGATAATATGTAGAGCTGCTCCACCCGGATAAGTGTGCAACATTTCAGGTCCGTCAGACTTACGCTGCGACTTTGTAAATTTTTCGAAACACTGAAGTTACACAGGTGGCGCTAGAGAGCAAGTTGAAAAATGTTCTCCCATCGAATCCAGAATGTTAACATTTTCACCGGTCCTGGCGGCGTTGCCAAATGTCGCTACATGAATAGTGTCGTAACCCCCTCAAAAACAGGTCGAAAGTGCAGGACCGGTAACAGAAGAATAATAATACTGACGATTTCAATAGGTCTTTGCACTACGTGCTCAGGCCCTAATAAACCGCATCAATCGCATTACGTTTAATACTGTATTTTGATTCAATGTTACTGTCAGTGACGACATGTGCAAGCATTATACAACTAGTTTGTT
The DNA here is from genome assembly GCF_902827115.2 of Pseudochaenichthys georgianus. Taxonomy (NCBI): domain Eukaryota; kingdom Metazoa; phylum Chordata; class Actinopteri; order Perciformes; family Channichthyidae; genus Pseudochaenichthys; species Pseudochaenichthys georgianus. The sequence continues at coordinate 35,984,095 of NC_047518.2, read as the reverse complement.
GTCACTTTGAATGACAATAGGTGGTGGACATGAACAATTTTCCTATTGTGGTTGCTCATAATTATCTTCTAAGCAATATGACATCAAAGTGCATCAGATAATCTAATCGCCTCCAGCTCCAAAGAGATATCAATCTTCCTATCTGAGTTGTGGTAACGGAAGCAAATTTCCCAGGTTGTATCTTACTTTTTATTATAGTTCAGTTAGTACTCTTTTTCTTTATCAACGTTCTGATAACTAATATGTGTATGACACTTAGCAGAAGAATAACTAAAGCCTCCTGCAACCTCAGAGCAACCCCTCTTTCTCACACCATCTGAAAGACATCAGTGAGCAGCAGCAGATTGTTTACAGCTGCTCTGCGTCTCATGGTGACCTTGTCCTGTTTCTGTGAGAGAACGAACCACCTCTGTTTCTTGTCTCCTTAAGGATGACATCGCAGGACATTCACACAGTGTGAAGTCAGTCTCCAGTGTGTTTGCATTTAAAGTGATGCAGAGGGGGTGTGATGGCCCATCCGGTCCCTGCATGTTTTCTTACTCATGACTTTATACAGTGATTAGGAATAGCATTAGCCTGAGAAGATCCAGGACAGCCGACGGTGGGGTATTAGGGAGTGAAAAATCCATCTTTGGTCACATTTCTTTTGTCGTTTAAAGGGGACCTATCATGCTAAATGCACTTTTTGTGCAGATTTGCGTCCGATATGACGTAATATCGGAAATGTGGACCCACGGCACTATCAGAAACGTTGCTGTCAGAAACAATGCCCGACAGTTTTGGACCTAATATGGTCTTTGTTTACATTAGCAAGCATCGCTAACACTCAGAGCTAACCTGTACTGGAGAGAGCATGTGTAAAAAAGCAGGAAATAAAAAAAGTAACTCAACTTGTGGTAAACCCGCGAGAGAAAAAGCATTTGAGCTCCATACTGTTTCAGAAAAAATCCTTGATATGGTTTGGAACATGATATGGCATTTAATCACGGCAGCATTTAGCTTTATCTCCGATAGGATTCTGAGCAGGCATTAGCTCCCCCTCCTCTTTTTTTTTTCAAGCTAAGGACCCCGAATTTGCAGTTCTCTAGCAGGGCTGAAATAGAGGGATATGACGCATAGCTAGAATGGCTGTTTGGTATTTTGAGCAAAACACATCATGCACATGATTTTTATATATTATATATATCTGAGACCTAAATGCCTAAAAATAGCATAATAGGAGACCTTTAACTCCTTGAAAGTCTACACTATTTCTGAACTGTTTTCTTCTTCCTCTACACATTTAGTAAACTTAAATCAGACTGACCTCCTCCATCTCCTTCTATCTTTCTTCGCCTCGTCAACTCCGTCAATCGTAAAGTGGGAAATCCAAAATGGCGCGAGAACGAGTGTGTCATTTTGAAACTGCCCGCTAACTGTGAACATCTGGTCGTGCAGGGAGGAGGGCGACCCTGTCAATGGGACCCTTGTCCCCCCCTGTCAACACCAAGAGAAAAGCCCGCCACAACGTGAACAAGGAGGCATGTGTGTGTGTGTAAATGTGTGTTTATGGACCGACGCTGTTCATAGTGGAAAGATGCTGAACAGACTCACACATTTGGGGAAGGAGCTACTGTAATTTAATTTTCCTTCATCCTCCTTTTGAAATGAGCGGTTGCATTTCTCATTAGTGTCCTGTCATCCCTACTCTTAAAGTGCACTGCAGAGTTTCAGACCACACACAGCTGGCAGCAATAAAAAATGCATCTAAATAATGAATTCATTAACAAGACACATCACCTGGTGCCATAAACCCAAAATACACAGTGGATCATCCTGATATAGCAACACACCTGAAGGGGAAAAAGCATTCTAAATCCTGTTGAGAAAAGTAGGAACCACACCATCTGTTTAAGCCATTTCATGTATTAGTATTTAGGGATTTTAAAAACTATTTGGGGGGGAAATGCGGCTGAACCTTATTTTTCATTTTGGAGAAAAAGCAAGGCCTCCCCAGGGTTATTCACATTTTCTTTGAACCATTCCTTTGATATAAAAAACATCCTCTACACAAAAATATTAAAGCGGTAGAACTCTTTTAATCGTGTACCTTAAACGTTGATAGGGTAGTCTATGCCACCATGCATTGGTGCACAAATAAGAACCACTGAGCAGATGAAAGTAGTGTTTAAGTTATAAATCAGAACAACTCCGTTCATAATGGCAGCCCACTGCTCCTAACACGAGGATGGGTCAAATGCAGAGAAACCATTTCGTTACATAGTACCTGTACTACGTAATGACAATAAGTGCAAAAAAAGAAACTACTGGTAGTTTATTGTTATCATTACAAATAGCACATTTAAACTTAAAGTTGTTTCTTTAATGCTCTCTTAGTTTTACCAACACAAACAAGATTTCATATGTATATCTGATTTCTGATCCAGTATGTTTGTCTCTTTTATATTGGGATGCGAACATGCTCCTTTTTAAAATGCCCTGCTCTTGTTGTTGGTGTTTGCTCCAGATGCATCTTGTTGGCTAATGAACTCACTAACTGTTTATTGCTGCCACCTGTGTCTGTAAAACAACTAGTCAGCACTTGTTGGGTGATTCAAATGACCCTGATGAGATGTTAAACACTCTGGTGAAGGCTCTGAGACATGTTGGTGAGATAAAGAAGATTATTCCAGTGAAAAGGGTATTGTTCGGTTGTTATTTGAGGATCTAGTGGAAGTAGTGACAGCACAATTATCTTGTAAAGATTTGATCCATGGTGGTTTCATGGTAAAGTAGACCTTGGCCTGAAAACTGTAATTTTAACAACATGTCTGGTTATGCTTTGCAGACCAGAGGATTCATTAACTCACACATGTATTGTACTTTGGATTCCCAAATGGTTTTCAGAAGTGTGTTTTAACCCCTTCTTCTTCTTCATTGTGACTGTTACTGTAAACATGGAGATCATAAAGTAAATGTTTTTCTTTAGCAGTTATCTAATGATTTAAAATCTTCACTTCCTGTGCAGCCATATTTCCTGCTAGAGAGCAACATTTGACCGTATACCCTTGGGTGACCATTACATGAAATGGGACACTGCTTTTTTTAATCAGGCTGATGAGATAATGTGTTATCATTAAAAAAACAAGACTCACTATATGTTAGATCAAGTAAGAATAATAGTTCTAGTCTTACATGGACTACATTTAGAAGATGTTGGTTTTTCCAAATGTTGAATTATGACAGCAGCAGGTCATGGAACTTTCATTAAGTATAATTTTACTTTGCCTTACAGTCTGATATCTTTGTTTACTTTACTGCCTTTCAAATGAAGGACACTGAACAGAAAGTGAATATAGACAATGCGAGGGAGAGTTAGCTTGGGAGGATAGCTGCTGTCCATTGAGGGCGATTACGACTCACAGCTGTAGCTTCTCAACACGGTCAGCAGAGTTAATGTATGCTGTGGAAAAACAGACTGTCGGCACCTCTCTGTCTCTAATGCTGTTTGGGTTCACACCACATTCTCTCTCAGACATAAACAGTGGTGACACATGATTAAATCGGATACTGTACTTGTGTGATGGTAGATGAAGTGCAGAGAAATGTGAGGGTGATTATATTTGTGGGAAAAAAAGGTTCCACTTTAGGAGTTTAGACTTTTTTAAATCCATCAGGACTTTATTGAATACATATTTTCTCTAATCTTTAATGACTCTATTCATAGCCGATATAGACTGACAACAACCTATAACCATAGACTGTATTTTTTTTATTTTAAGAGGCCCTATTATGCTTTTTTGTTTTCACAATAGTGTGTTATAGGTATTTCCCATGTAAATGGTCTGTAAAAGCTAAAATTCAAAAGTTCCCGACCTGTCTGAAACGCCTCCGTTGGACTCCTACGTTTATTTCAAACAGTTGACCAATCACAACAGAGCCAGTCAGCTAACCAATCAGAGCAGACTGGGCTCTGGTTTTAGACGGAGGGTGAAAAGAGGTCTGCAGCACATGCAGTATGAGACACAGAGCTTATTGAACATTAAAGCATGTAACCATGTCACAGTAGGGCACAAAATGAAATTATGAAACCTTAAAATGAGAATGATATGCCCCTTTAAAAAAAGTTTGCTTCAAACAGTTCAGCTGACACATTCAGGAGTCAATGAGTTTTATCTTCAGTCCTGTGCGCGTTCAACAGCTGAATAATTTACAGAACTCCATTGACTTTATAGAGAAATAAAGCCCACCAGCACAGTGATGAGAACCCACAAGGCTCTTTGCTCATCAGTCTGCCAGTAAATACCAGATTTACCAAAACGTTGAACACATTCTGACTCTCACATCCTCCTCCTCTTCCTCTTGAGTGCCTCCCACTCCTTCATCCTGTATCTGTTGGTGGCAAACAGCCCTTGGATTTCCTCTCTAGCTGCCCCTTCAAAAGTTAGCTTTGGTGTGGGCGGATGAGACACGTCTCTTTCTCTTTGTGTGTGTGTGTTGTAAATATTTTTCCCCAATCAAAGAGTCAAACTTCAAAGCTCCGTCTAATCTCTGAGACTCACTTCAAAGTACAAGATGAAGCAGATGAGTGAGCGAGAGCATGAGTGCACGTCTCTTCAACTCAGGGTAGTTTAATTTAGTAAGAAGCTCATTACATGATTGCAGTTCAGAATAACTATACACCATATTGCGTGGCAATTCTCTAAATGTTAACACTTTCTTTAAAGCCAGACTGTGAACTCTTGTTTCATATTTTAGCCCATTTGTGTTTAGGTCCACCCAAGCCATAGGACCAGATACAAGACATAAGTCCATTATTATTATTATTTAGTTCGAAACCCGCCTCGGCCGCCACTGCGTCAGGCCGCTGTGTCCTTGGGCAAGACACTTTACCCGCATTCGATCCAGTGGGTAATGTCCACAGTAATGACATTTATATGTGTAATATGTAATTGTAAAGTACTTTGAGCACCTGTAAAAGCGCTCTAATAAAAAAAAATGTAATGCATTATTATTATTATTATGGTTTTCGATCTATGGTATATATGCTAAATCTGATCCAGGTCAGGGGCTGGATCTGTTCAACATTAAGAAGACACGGCCTTGATCAGACGGTGCTTATTGTGATTGTGTGTTTGTATGACCTTGGCAAGCAACTGTGGACCTGTATTGGAACCCTTGATAAGCAAAACGGAACAAAAACCAATCAGCTAACCATAACCATTCTAGGTCAATGCCTAATACCATCCATCCCTGGAGAGTTTAGCAAATCAAGGGTTTGAGGGGAAGGGTCAAAGAGCAGTGGTCAGACTCTGAGGTCACACTTGATAGCATTGCTTATGTTAGCAGCCGTGGCAATAAACAACAATTTGATACAAGGGAAAACTGTCAAATGTATCTTCATTGTGCCGGATGCAAGTTTCAAATCATTACATTGTGTTGCTGTATTTAAGGTTAATAAACAACAGTGATGATGACAATATTCTGCAGTTCAATCAATCAATCAATCAATGTTTATTTATATAGCCCAATATCACAAATGTTACATTTGTCTCAGTGGTCTTCACAGTGTGTACAGAATATCAGTATGACAATACGACACCCTCTGTCCTTAGACCCTCACATCGCACAAGGAAAAACTTCCAAAGAAAACCCAGTTTAAAGGGAAAAATGGGAGAAACCTCAGGGAGAGCAACAGAGGAGGGATCCCTCTCCCAGGACGGACAGACGTGCAATAGATGCCGTGTGTAAATTGAAAAGATAATACATTTGCAACATAGGTAGTCCAAATGTTTGGAAATGCATGTGTGTATAATAGGAAGATGAATCCACGAGGATATCCATCCAGGACCTATGATCCAGGACCACAGCCACGACTCAAGATCCAGCGCTCGCGATCCAGGACACAGGACCGCAGGATCATCCATGACTCCGGATCCCAGCGTATATAGACACCAAAAAGAAAGACATTTGGGGAAGCTGGGTTAATCGGAACATGAGTGTACACGGGTATAGACAGAGAGAAGGAAGAAGTAAGATGTCCCCCGACAAACTAAGCCTATATCAGCAAAACTAGGGGCTGAATCTAATCAGCCCTAACTATAAGCTTTATCAAAAAGGAAGGTCTTAAGCGCACTCTTAAAAACGGATAGGGTGTCTGCCGCCCGAACACAAACTGGAAGCTGATTCCACAAATGTGGAGCTTGATAAGAAAAGGCTCTGGCTCCCATTGTACTTTTAAAGATTCTAGGAACAACCAACAACCCTGCATTCTTGGAACGCAATGCCCTAGTAGGACAGTAGGGTATAATGAGTTCTTTAAGGTAAGATGGCGCCTGCCCATTAAGGGCTTTGTAGGCGAGAAGAAGAATTTTAAATTCTATCCTGTGTTCTATAGGGAGCCAGTGTAAGGCAGCCAGAATAGGAGTAATGTGGTCCCTTTTCCTAACTCTGGTTAGTACACGAGCCGCAGCATTTTGAATCAGCTGAAGCGACTTGATTGACTTCTTAGTACTCCCTGATAATAGAGAGTTACAATAATCCAGCCTAGAAGTAACAAATGCATGGACTAGTTTCTCTGCATCGTTTTGAGGCAAGATATGCCTGATTTTTGCAATGTTACGTAGATGGAAGTAGGCGGTCCTTGAAATTGATTTTATGTGGGCGTTAAAGGATAAATCCTGATCAAATATAACACCAAGATTCCTTACAGTCTCACTGGAGGCCAAATTAATGCCATCCATAGTTAGTATGTCTTTAGATAATTTGTTTCGTAGATTCTTCGGGCCAAGTACAATAACTTCAGTTTTGGTCGTGTTTAACATCAAAAAGTTTAAGGTCATCCACGTTTTTAAGTCCTTAAGGCAGTCTTGAATTTTATTTAGATGATTAATTTCATCAGGCTTGATTGATAAATATAGTTGAGTATCATCCGCATAACAATGAAAGTTTACAGAATGATTCCTTATAATATTGCCTAACGGAAGCATATATAATGTGAACAAAATAGGTCCGAGCACTGAGCCCTGTGGCACTCCATGGCTAACTTTGGTTTGCGTGGAAGATTCATCGTTAACACGTACAAACTGAGAGCGTTCAGATAGATAGGACCTAAACCAGCCTAAAGCAGTTCCCTGTATGCCAACTAAGTGCTCTAGTCTTTGCAATAGGATATCATGGTCGATAGTATCAAATGCAGCACTAAGATCGAGCAAAACAAGAATAGAGACAAGTCCCTTGTCTGAGGCTATTAGAATATCATTTGTGACTTTAACCAGAGCTGTCTCTGTGCTATGATGTGTTCTAAAGCCAGACTGAAAATCTTCAAATAAATCATTGTTTTTTAAGTAATCACACAACTGTTTTGCGACCGCTTTCTCAAGAATCTTTGAGAGGAACGGAAGATTAGAAATAGGTCTATAGTTGGCTAAAACCTCTGGATCGAGGTTGTGCTTTTTAAGAAGCGGTTGTATCACTGCTACTTTGAATGATTGTGGAACATAGCCTGATAATAAAGACATATTCATAATATTTAATAAAGAAGTGCTAATTAATGGAAAAACTTCCTTCAACAGCTTAGTTGGAATTGGGTCTAACATGCACGTGGATGGTTTAGAAGAGAGAATCATTGAATGTAATTGTTCAAGGTTAATGGCTGAAAAGCATTCTAGTTTACTATCTAGTGTAATATTAGAACTTACGATTCCGGGAGCTGTTGATAACACTATACTGGTCAAAGGCAAGAGGTCATTAATTTTGTTTCTAAGAGTAACAATTTTATCGTTAAAAAAGCACATAAAATCATTACTACTGAGTGCTATGGGAATAGAAGGCTCAATCGAGCTGTGGCTCTCTGTCAGCCTGGCTACAGTGCTGAAAAGAAATCTTGCATTATTCTTATTCTCATCTATTAATGAAGAGTAGTAGGCTGCTCTCGCTTTACGCAGTGCTTTCTTATATTCATTGAGAGTAATATGCCAAATTAAACGAGATTCTTCAAGTTTAGTGGAACGCCATATCCTTTCAAGTTGTCTAGACTTTTGCTTTATTTTGCGGGTTTCGGCATTATGCCATGGAGCTAATCTATGTTGTTTTATTTTCTTCTTTTTCAAAGGAGCAACAGAGTCTAATTTTATTCGCAGCGCATCTATAGCACTATCAACAACATGATCAATTTGGGGTGGTGTACATTTTGTATAAGTTTCCTCCCCTACATGCAGACATGCTATCGAGTTAAGTATTGGTTGAATCTCTTCCTTAAATGTGGCTATAGCACTAACAGATAGGTTTCTGCTGCAAGAGCTTTTGACTAATGCTTTGTAGTCTAGTAACAGTACTTCAAAAGTTACTAAGAAATGGTCGGATAAAGCAGGATTATGCGGTTCGACTAATAGTTGCTCAATTTCAATACCATAAGTCAGAACAAGGTCGAGAGTGTGATTATAACAGTGGGTTGGTTTATTTACACTCTGACAGAAACCAACAGAATCTAATATAGAGTTAAATGCAACAGTAAGGCTATTTTTATCATCGTCAACATGAATATTAAAGTCACCTACGATAATTACTTTGTCTGTTTTAAGAACCAAAGTTGATAAAAACTCAGAGAATTCTGATAAGAATTCTGAATAAGGACCTGGTGCACGATACACTGTAACAAATAAGATTGGCTGCAAAGTTTTCCAGGTCGGATGCGTAAGACTAAAAACGAGGCTTTCAAAAGAGGTATAATTACATTTTGGTTTAGTATTGATAAGTAAACTTGAGTCAAAGATTGCTGCAACTCCACCTCCTCGGCCCGTGCCTCGAGCAATATGAGTGTTGACATGGCTGGGTGGAGTGGCCTCATTTATGCTGACATATTCTTCATGTCTCAACCAAGTTTCAGTGAGACAGCATATATCAATATTATAATCTGATATTAAATCATTTACCAATATTGCTTTAGATGCTAGAGATCTTATGTTTAAGAGACCACATTTAATCTTCCTGTTTTGTTGCACTGTAGTAGTTGTTACATTTACTTTTATTAGGTTATTATGTATGACACCTCTATTAGGTTTTACCTTAAATTGTCCTTGGGCAGACACACACACCGCTAATATTGGGTATTTTATTGGGTTCGGGATTCCTATGGATGACTGCCTAGGAGAGAGCGCAGAGAAGCGTGTAAGACTGCGACTCTGCCTCCTGGTCTCAACTCCAGTTTGTCATGGATTACGTCCACAAAGCCCTGAAATGTTTGCCGAAATGAGATCTGCACCTTTCAAAGTAGGGTGAATGCCGTCTCTCTTAATCAGACCAGGTTTTCCCCAGAAGGCTGTCCAATTATTTACGAAGCCCACATTGTTTGCTGGGCACCACCAAGACAACCAGCGCTGAAATGATGACATGCGGCTATACATGTCATCATTGATCAGATTGGGGAGGGGACCAGAGAAGATTACGGTGTCCGACATTGTTTTAGCATAACTACACACCGACTCCACATTAAGTTTGGTGCATTCTGATTGGCGTAAACGAACATCATTACCACCGACGTGAATAACAATCCTACTGTATTTACGTTTATCTTTAGCCAGCAGTTTAAGATGCGCCTCAACGTCGCCCGCTCTGGCCCCCGGAATGCATGTGACTGTGGAGGCTTCGGTCTCTAAATTCACGTGTCTCATAATAGAGCTACCAATAACCAGAGTTGGCTTCTCAGCGGGTGTCTCGCTGAGTGGGGAATATCTGTTAGATACGTGAACGGGTTGGTGGGGACCTGCGGGTTTCGCGTTATGCCCCTTCTGAACAGTCACCCAGCCTCCCTGCTGCTCGGGAGTTGCCGGGGGACGGCTAAGAGGAGCTACATTTTGCCGGTCCGCACATGCTAACATGGGCTTTACTTTAGCTGAGTTACTTTCTAAGATGCGGAGCCGGGCTTCTATGGCTATGATTCCCGCCTCCAACCTAACAACTATACTACATTTAACACATGTATCCTTACCAGTAAGGGAGGCCGGGAAGTAACCAAACATGAGACAGGAAGAGCAGGAAATAGCACCAGAAGGTGGGGAAAGAGCCATGGCTAGCTATCAAGCTAAAGTAGCTACCGTTAGCAAACCCGAAAAGAGTGTAGGCAACTGTGGAGTTACAGTCGCTAAGAGAAGGAGAGTTGTGAGTGCTTAAGCTGTAGTAACGTGTGATTACAACGTCAGGCAGTTGCCGTGATCAAGAGTTTTAAAACGATCGATTAAGTTTAAGTTAATAAGCTATCAGCAACAGAACAGGCACACGGGATACCCGGAGATGACAACAACAACCGGAAGTTGCAACGTGCTCACCGCAATAGGTTCCTCCTTCCGCTCAGTCTCTTCCCTTTCGAAAGCTGGTTTACATTTACATTTGCAGTTGTTTTAATCGTCAGTAAGTCTCAGGAAAAAGGGCAACAAATGATGACATGTATCAAAAACCTATTTATCTGTGTTATAGAACTCCATTGGTGAAAAAAAAACATCAGTAAGCGTCAACATGGCACGTATTGACATATTCCTTTATTTTGATGAATGTGGGTTTGGCAGTTTATTTTGAGTCCTTTTTAATTCAAGCCTTGCAAGTGTGTCTATCTTCGATTTAGGCCGTCATTTAACTGTTTGTCTGGAATGCATGCTTTTATTTTGAGATGTTGGATTACAAACTGTACACCCAACCACGCCACACATTCTTTTGACTTTGTTGCATGACAAAAAAAACAAGTGAAACTGAAGAACCGAAAACAAAAAAACCCACCTACAACAGTACTTTTACCTAGTGTCTGTGTTTCTCTCTGAGCCATCGCTCTTCCCACAGAAAGCCAAATAGAGCCGGAGGTAGTCATTATTGGCTTCCCGGGGTAATGCTCGAATGACTGCTCATGTCTATTCTTGCTCAGTCATGGTGAAGTGGGTACACAGTGGTTCTTATAGTAGACACTGGGTGACAGACACACATAAAGGGTGTAATTCTTGCGGTTGTGTCTTCAACCCCAATGAGGCATGGGAGGAGTGCCACTTTAAAAAACAAACTAGGATTTCCCAAACGGTGCCAGGCACCCATGGAGAAGAAACCAGTCTGGACCATACTCTGGCTACCCGCTGGCACACATGTGAATTCCTTGGGGGTTTGGTTTGGGGTCGATCCCAACCCCGGGTTTGTTTTGCAGTCCCTTAGTTTTATGTGTGGCTGTAATGGATGTAGGAACTCCAGATGTCTGTCTTGAGCGTAGATTATGTCCATGTTAGGAGGTTCTGCTACCTGTTGTTTTACTCAGCAGATTGTTTGGGTTTTTGCTCATAGTTGCTATCAACCATTTTGTAGGTTTGGCTGATTCTGGATTAGCCTGGACTCCATCATGACAGATCCTCCAGTCTCCAAGAAGCTGACAGTGTGTTTGTCTTCTGAAGCCGCTCTATCTTAAAATATAATAATTGCTGTTAAACTTGGCTAACATTACAGCTATGTTAACAATTCATTTACATGCATCAAGCTGTGTTGCATGTATTATTCATAAGGAGCGCTCACTGTTTAAAAATCATTTAACATTTTGACAGAAATAGATGACAGCATGAATTACAGCGCACTCTGGGTGTGCACTTTGGCTCTGTTTGGGTTCAGAAAAATGAAGATCGCTCCTTTTATGCCTCTTTAAGAAATTGGCTCTGCTCTTTGCCAAATCGTTTTATCGGCAACGGAGGCTGAGGTTCCTGACAGGCTATCATTTCCCCAGAGAAAAATGAAAGTATTAAAAAAATGTGGCAGCTGAGCTATATTATTTCTGGAAGTGACCAGTGTGAAGCTCACTGAAACAACATGGATAAAGGAAAAGTTACAGAAGCCTGAATATGACACAGATAACATCTCTTCCTGTGCTAATTGAATTCAGATACCAACAGAACCATTTCAACTCAGGGAACAATTTAAACTCCGCAGCGCCCCTTCTTATGTGTTTTAATTTGGAAGCTTATGTCCTATTTTTGTCCTTTCATGTAACTAGTGACTATAGTCTCATACAATTAGTGAGTAAGTGCAGCAAAACAAAGCGGGGATTGGATGTTCAAAACTTCCTCCAGTTAAAATATAAAGCAGTTGTTTGTGGAGATAAAGAATTAAAAGTCAGGGCTTCACCTACATCTTGGAATAGTCATGATGTGAGACCTACATCTCCACATTGAGACAGTAAAGTAAGAATATATCAAGAATAAGGGACTTTATATAGGGTTACTTATTATGTGTTTACAGGTCTCTTTAAATACTTCATCACAAAGCCGGAGTCTTCACTATGAACCAGAACGTGGATAACATCAGTATATATCTCGTATTTTTACACTGGCTTTCTCTGTGCTATAAAACAATACTGTTCTCATAAAGCACTAAATAGTTTAGGACCATAACTCATGTCTGATCTGCTCCTGCAGTATAATCAGGTCATCTGGGACAGATTTGCACTTCTGTCCCCACAGTCTGCTCAAACTCTCCGTTCTTTTAAATCAAGCAGGGCTCGACATTATAAATGGCCCGCTGGCCCGGAAGCACTATTTAGAGACTAAGGCCAGCATAACGTACTTTCCACTTGCCCGCTCGGGCCACTAAAAATATTGTTTAAAAAAAAATGTTTCCTGTGGTGGTATTGGTATTTTGAATAGCAATTTTGTTAAATTGTTTCGTTTATTAACGCTACAACATAGCGTTTCGTGAGTCGCTTGTCGTTGTTGGGAGAAAAGCAAACAGCTGTTTGCTGCGGAGCGCAGCGCGAGCAGGCTCCCGTGAGCGCGCTCCTTCACTATCGCGCCACCTAGCCATTCGCCAAAATGTTTTTAATACCAGCGGTAACCGGCCAAGCGCCGTGCAAAAAACAATCTTCAAATAAAAGAAAGTCACCGGAGGAGTTAAAGGAGAGTGACAGGGAGCATGAGAAGAAGAGGGAGAGAACGTTTCAGCTTGATCGATGGAGTTGGCTAGTGGTGCAGTGACGCGTCCTAAAACCCTTTATAATATATCGATTAGATTTATGATTCGAAAATTATAAAAGTAGGGTAGACATGTGGAGATTATCCGGCTGAACAAAACTTGCATTTATCAAACAGGTTTATTTTCCACAGACCTTATTTCCAGCTATTTTCCAAAACCCTGTGGAGAAATCCCATTGCTTTTTGTCGAGGGAACCAGCAGCTACTTCCTGGTTTCAGGACGCGTCACTGGCTGCACCTTTCAATATGATGCCAATACAAACAAGGTCTTCTGTTGGCTCTGTACATCAATGCCGACCTATGCTAACAAGTAAGTGAAGAGTAGAAAATATAAAGGTATTGGCTAGAGGGAAATGTCCCAGCAGTTTAGGATAATGAAGGATCTAATCTAATCTATAGCCATTACATTTCTAACTCCTAATGACAGGAAGGCAGAAAGTGCATTATACAAATAATAATACTCATAATAATAGCAGACATTTTTTAACAATGACCACAATATCATTATTTTAATAAACCAAATATGAACAATTGAGGAAAATGAGTAAGAACTGATTGTTCAAATGTTGTAGTACAAGTAGTAATGTAGTTAGTGCATAAATTACTATTGCAACAAATGTGTTAATTTTCTTCATTATTAGTCGAATGCTCCGGGCCAGTGGTTACAATGGTGGGGCCAGTGACAATACAATTCCACCGGCCTGGAGGGCCAGTGGCTTTTTATCCTTAATGTCTACCCCTGTCAAGGCTGTAAACTTTTCATTTTTATATATTTATAGTATACATATTCTTATATACACAGTACTAAAAAAAAACACAAATGCATTGTGTACACTATACTTATCTATGTCTGAAAGAAAAGGAGGCATGAAACATCTTCTAAATAGTAACAAAAACCCTGAGACAGAAATATTTTTGAAATGATTCTATTCAATTTTTTGTTGTGTTTCTTTTAAATCTCGAGTCTTCTGTAAAGCACTTTGAATTCCTTGTTGTTGAAATGTGAACATATAACCATGTGGAGTCCCTGCTATGACTGGTAGAGAATGAAAAGGCAGCATTGAAACAGAAACTGAAATGTCTCTCCACAGATTCAGAATGAAACTTAGACTCCCATTTCAACCACAAAATTCTGTAGCTATGCTTTGCATCAAAGCCCAGAGTACAGATCTTTCGGCAGTTGTCTTGTTGTAAATGATTCCCAGTACTGTAAAATAAGGGTTTAGAGAACCTGACTTTTATATTTTATAGTCTTGCACCAATCCTACTCTTCCATTCATCTACACACTCACCACCTCAGCTGCAGGTCTTTATTCCAAACACCTCTAACATCAGGAGTAGCAGCAGGGATTCAGGTGGTCCAGTTACAGAGAGAAGAGGGGGGAAGAAGATGTTACTCTACAGGCAACATCTCTAACCTCTCTGAAGATCTGATGATCAGTTTCTGTAGTGATGCGCACATATTTGCAAGATAAAACATGTTTTATCTTCCTAAGTGGTGCCTCCCTTTATCAACATGTTGTTTTCAAAAAGCCAAATTGTGTCCTGACATATTAGTTCATGTTGTTCTACTTTGACAACGTGTCAGCTGTGTTTATGTTCAAATATGTATTATCACTCGCATAACAGCCTGTGGTTTAGAGTTCAAGGCTTCAAGCTGTGTTTATTGTTCCCACTGCACACTTGCATGCATCATCTCTCTCACCCTCACACACTCGCACACACACAAACTGCCCCAGTGCTTCCAGTGAATACTTGGTGAGCCTGTAATGGTTTATTTTCTTCACTAATATGTCCTGAGGTGAACACTCCACATTGCACGTCTGGCCGGCCTGAGACAAACATGACCCCATATACAGTACTGTTCAACCAAACAGTCGTTTATTTTATTTCTGGATGCTAAAAATAACCCGATGATGAGTCAACTTTGAGCTAAGAAAGCTGAAAATACATTGCTGTTTACCGAGGGCACTTCTTTGTTGTGAAGTTTGTAAGAAGTCGTTTTGAGCCTATAAGGAAAACATTTGGAAGCTGAAAAGGCAACTTCACATATACTTCATTAAAGAGGTCTTCTTTTTAGTATAATGAACAGTCAATGAAACGTAATCAGAGGAAACAGTTTGGTTTGGAATCTATATAGAGGAATGATAGATTTATAGTCAATATTGTTGGACGTGGTATAGGAACATTTCACTCCATCCATTTCATTTCCCGTTGATATAGTGGATTCTTCCTCATGTTACAGCTAAGGCTGCAGCACCTCAGATTGGATCAGGAGACGTGCGCTCCAAAAGCAAGTGGAGTAGACTACGTGCTGTGAGAGTGGTGAACCGTCTGGACATGAGGGAGGGGGAGGGGGGACACACACAGTCTTGCTTGCTTTGTAGTCGAAACGCCACAGCTGCAGTGCTGGAATTTCATTCTCTCAGAGGAGGTTATTATTGCTTTTCAGCAAATGAAGCAAAAAATGGGAAAATCCTTGAAGAGAGTGACGGTGGGGTTCCATTTTGTTAAGTTGCAAACCTATTAATAATCAGTCAAGGTCAACAATCAAACACACAAACTTACAAGTGGATAACATTTCACGGATTGCCACCTTATTTATATTTACACACAGGAAATAGCCTTGTGACAAGCAAGCCTGCACAAACCAAAGATGCGTCTTTAAGTTTGACGAAGCCAGTGACACAATACAGATAACACATTTTGAATATACAACAATATATAATTGAGCAGTGTTTGCATGTTGGCTAATCATTTTGGCAGTTTCCCAGATGACAGGTCACTCATTACATCAGTCATAAGCACCGCACTGTGCTGTGGCTGCTTTATCTCTGGGGGTTTGAGCAGGAAACTGATTTATGAAGTCTTGCCCGTTTGTTTTCTCCCAAGCATGCAGCCCGAATGTAAACACCCTGACATGGCACAAGCTGATTACAAGTGAGGCAGATGGTTTCCACTCCGAGGGAGTCATGTTTTTGCATTCCCCTGTCATGGGAGAAGTGAAAAATGCAATGCAGAACACACACACACACACACACACACACACACACACACACACACACACACACACACACACACACACACACACACACACACACACACAGTGCATTCATACTAAGCACACATATATTTGCGTGCACACAGTTTTACACAAGGTTCACATAATACACTCCCTGAACTCTTTGGTGTTGATATAGTCAGGTGTTTGAAGGGACCTTACATCAAACAATATTGGCTGTGAAAAGCAGAGTTTGGCAGGGTGTTTTTTTTGGGCTGTTCATGCAGAGCTGCGTGTGCAGAAATGTAAATCCCCACAGCTTCTCTCTGGGCAAATTGTAGATTTAATTACTGAGGTGCACATTTGATCCTCCATAAATATATCATCTTAATCTGAACTGTCTTTGCGACCGCCATGCTATCATGTTAAGAACAAATGGTTCATGAACTCTGTAGCTTTACATTTTGAATGACAGTAACATATTCTCGGCAGCGCCTGAAGGAAGTAATAGATTACGGTGAGAGGATGCTTTGATATGGTTGACTGTGAGCAAAAAGATGAGATGTGTCCTGTACATGTCAGTTCTTGCTCCAGCTCCTCACAGGGAGGAGTAAGTCACGAAGTACTTGAGATGCTAACTCTAAAGGTGTGCATGCATCTTCTGAAACTCAAGATTAGAGGCCTGCAGATGTAATCTTTGAGAACTCACTGACTCTGACATGCAGCCATTGGCCTTCAAATCAACATTTCCTGCTATTCTTTTATTTGCATTCAAAGAAATCAAGGTCACACTTATCTGCAGGATAAATAATGCATCTGAGAAAAGAGCACATACTGTAAGGACATGTGCTTCCCAAAACCCCCGGGACTTGAACAGAACTTGTGACAAACTTGTTCTGGCACATTTACAAGCGGTTCATTTAGCTTTTTTTTTTACACCATTTTGCTCCTCCGAGTGTGCGATGGAGTCAAAGTGCATGTTTTCCAATAGAAAGCAGCTCAGCTTGTTATCACAAGTGTCCATGTGTGTTGACTATATCTGCAGGGGTTTGTTCCGGTAAAGAGTTGAATGACCAGCAGGCCACAATGGCGACCACAGTGCAGAGGGATGCCTACCCTGAAACTGTTGATTTACTCAACCATGAGTCAACAGTTCCCAGGGGAGGGGGGACGGCAGGATGGAGGGACAGAGGAGAGGAAGTGCCGTGGTGTTGAATGATTACATGGGGCTTAAGATCCTGGGGTGGGGGCAAACAGGAAGTGGATTCCTGAGTAATACAGAAGCAAAATAGTCAGCAACTGATGTCTGTGTGGACAGCTGTAACTATTTTAGTGATGGTGGGTGTTAGTGTTTGTGTGCAAGATTATGTCAGATTGCATAAGTGAAATATATGCAGTTTGCAGGATTTAAAAATGTATAGCTTGCTCTTTTGAGATAAGATAAGAAGTACTTTATTGTTCCCAATTTGGGAAATGATTGCGTGATGATTTCATGAACAAATTGACCAAATATTCAGCTGTAACTTAAAGGTGGGGTAATTCATTTTGGAGAAACCAGCTCGAGTGCGCAAGAATTTGAAAATACACAGCCGGAAAAAACCTTCCTCACAGAGCCCCTCCTCCAACACACAGGAACGCGCACATGACCAATGAGGGCACGAGATCAGTTTGTGCACAGATGGAAGGCTGACAGGCAGGTAGGCCATCCAGTTACTTTAGCCGGGCCGGCTACAATGATTGGTCGTGCTTTTTACAGTACTACGGCTTCTTCCACAGATGACGTTTTTTAATGGATTTTTTGTCAAATCACTTAAGATATTCATTGCTATCGGGATGTTAAGAGCATTCCATGGAATATAACAAAAAGTGTATCTCGAGCCGGTTTCTCAAACTTACCTACCCCACCTTTACTATGATAGGTTGTCTGATCATTCATACATTTATGTTTGATCATGTAAAGACAGCTCCATCTTTTTAATATAATAGTCATCTTCCGGGTCATTTTTAAAAGACCTCCTGCTGCACTAATTCCCCCTTGGCTGTTGGCCAAAATATATCCATGTTCCAAATAAAACTTTGCATCGCTGATACATTTGCAATCCTCTGGCAAAACGTTAAAGATCTGGAAAGACCATAGCCTGACAGGAAAGAAGAGTATTTTTCTATAAAATAAAATGTAGATGAATGGTGAAGATGAGGACTATTATGCAGGAATTGTTGGGAAGTAAAAGGTTTGACCATGTTCTTGTGCTTCTGGGTCATTATTTGGGATTGATTGGAGCTGTAGTGAATCCAGGCCAAACAGCAGCCGATCTCAGTGAAGAAGGAAGCTAGAAACAGTCAGTGTGTTTTTGAGTATTTTGTGAAGTATTCCTTTATACCTGCATCCACTTTATCCACCTTCCACATCTGCTCTTTCTCTCTGTTTCCCAGCCTGTTGGGTCCTGTCCTCAGAATGTGCTGTCAGGTAAACTTGCACTCTGACTTTCAGCAGCGTTCACTTCTCAGATCTGCCGTCCCCATCAGCAGCTGTCGGTGCAGCCGTGTTATTATCTCGATTACACTCTTCTAGCACACTCCATGGGCTCCACCTTAATGAGAGGGAGGAAAACAAGGGTTAGCATCTAATAGCTCAGGCCTGTATCATTGGACACACATTTAGTCAAAAAGCTTGCTTGAATGTCAATGATATACACTTATTCATGTGCATAAACTGACATGTATATGGTCACGCCTAGGGTTTACACCGCTGACAAACCCGCCACACATAAACACACACTCATATTTGTCTTAAGGCTAGGCAAGGCAAGTTTATTTATATAGCACCTTACAACACAAGGAAATTCAAAGTGCTTTACAAAAAACGAAAGACATTAAGAAAATGGCATTTAAAATCAGTCATTAAAAAGAAAAGATAATAAAATAAACATTAAAAGAATAAATACATGGATAAAAGTTACAGTGCAGTTTAAGATATGAATTGTTCAATTAAAAGCAGCAACAAAAAGAAAAGTCTTCAGCCTGGATTTAAAAGTAGTCAGAGTTGCAGCGGACCTGCAGGTTTCTGGGAGTTTGTTCCAGATATTTGGAGCATAATAACTGAACGCTGCTTTTCCATGTTTAGTTCTGACTCTGGGGACAGAAAGCTGACCAGTCCCTGAAGACCTGAGAGATCTGGATGGTTCATCATTTAGCAGGAGGTCAGAAATGTATTTTGGGCCTAAACCATTCAAAGCTTTATAAACCAGCAGCAGTATTTTGAAATATATTCCTTGACACACAGGAAGCCAGTGTAAAGACTTCAGAACAGGAGTGATGTGATCCACTTTCTTAGTGTTAGTGAGGACTCGAGCAGCAACGTTCTGAATCAGCTGCAGCTTTCTAATAGATGTTTTAGTGAGACCTGTGAAGACACCATTGCAGTAGTCGAGTCTACTGAAGATAAAGGCATGGACAAGTTTTTCCAAATCCTGCTGTGACATTAGTCTTTTAATCCTAGATATATTCTTTAGGTGATAGTAGGCTGATTTAGTAACTGTTTTAATGTGACTGTTGAAACTCAGGTCAGAGTCCATGACTACACCTAGATTTCTGGCTTTATCTGTTGTTTTGAACATTGCAGACTGAAGCTCAGTGCTAACTTTTATACGTTCTGCCTTGGCTCCAAAAACCATTACCTCAGTTTTATCTTTGTTTAATTGGAGAAAGTTCTGAGACATCCAGTCATTGATTTGTTCATTGCACTTACTCAGTGTTTTGAATTGGAGCATCGTCTCCTGGTGAAATTGTTACATACATTTGTGTGTCATCCGCATAGCTATGGTAACTTATTTTGTTGTTTTTCATTATCTGAGCCAGTGGTAGCATGTAGATGTTAAAGAGAAGAGGCCCCAAGATGGAGCCTTAAGGAACCCCACATGTCATATTTGTCAACTCAGATGTGTATTTACCTATAGAAACAGTTAGGGTAACCCTAACCCAAGTTGTTTCTGTCCTTTAAGTAGGATTCAAAACAATTTAGAACTGTTTCCGAAAGTCCCACCCAGTTTTCCAGTCGGTCTAGTAATATGTTGTGGTCAACAGTGTCAAACGCAGCACTGAGATCTAATAATACTAACACTGATGTTCTGCCACTGTCTGTGTTTAAGTGGATGTCATTGAAGACCTTTACAAAAGCAGTCTCAGTGCTGTGGTTTGGATGAAAGCCTGACTGGAACACATCGAAGCAACTATTTAAATGCAAGAAATTACTCAACTGTTGAAAAACAACTTTTTCAATGATCTTACCTAGAAATGGCAGGTTTGATATTGGCCTGTAATTGTTCATTACTGAAGCATCTAGATTTTTTTTAAGAGCGGTTTAATCACTGCAGTTTTCAGGGCCTGTGGAAAAACACCTGAGTGAAGAGACTTGTTTACTATATGAAGTAGATTTGAGGCCATGCAACGAAAAACATCTTTGAAAAATCCTGTTGGAATAATATCAAGGCAGCAGGAGGAGGATTTCAGAAGTTGAATAATGTCCTCTAGGTTTTTATCATTAATCTGATGGAATTGTGTCATGGTGTTTATTTTTTCATGGTGTTTTTTTTATATTAGGTGGACATAGGGACAACACATTTGCTGTACCTGATGCAGAGGCACTGACTGCTTGTCTGATTCTCTGAATGTTGTCAGTGAAGAAGGAGGCAAAATCATTGCATGCCCTGGTGGATAGAAATTCAGAGGCTACTGACACTGGGGGGTTAGTTAGTCTGTCGACGGTAGCAAACAAGGCACGTGCATTGTTTTTGGTAATGATGTCAGAGAAGAAAGACTGTCGTGCGTTTTTCAATTCCAAATTATAAAGGCCAAGTCTCTCTTTATAGATTTCAAAGTGAACCTGGAGATTTGTTTTTCGCCACCTACGTTCAGCTTTTCGACATTCTCTTTTTTCTGCTCTCATGGTCATGGCCTTTCTCCATGGAGATATTTTCTTGCCAGTCACTTCCTTTACCTTAGTTGGAGCAATGGCATCTATAACATTTTTAATTTCTTAATTAAAATGATCTACTAGCTTATTTACTGGGGTGTTAGCAGGGGCAAGTGTGGAAGAAAAATGTTGAGTAAACATTTCCCTAGTATTTTCAGTTAAATATCGCTTTGTGGTTACCTCTTTTTGAACATTTTTGTGAACAGAAATAGAGCTCTCAAAGAACACACAGGAATGATCAGAGAGTGCAACATCAGTCACCACAACCTTAGAGATATTCAGACCCTTTGAGATAATTAAGTCCAGAGTGTGCCCCTTATTGTGCGTGGGCTCCGTCACATGCTGAGTCAGTCCATAGTTATCAAGAACACAAAACAGTTCTTTAGCCCCTCTGTCCTGGGGGTTGTCAACATGGATGTTAAAATCACCAACAATGACTAGACGGTCAAAGTCAATACACACTATAGACAGCAGTTCAGTAAAGTCATCAAAAAAGCTTGCACAGTATTTGGGTGGTCTATAGATATTTAGGAACAGAGCTCGAGAGGAGCATTTCAGCTGAAGGGCCACATACTCAAAAGAAGCAAAGTTCCCATAAGATGTCTTCCTGCATTGAAGGGAATCATTGTACAAAATATCAACTCTACCCCCTTTCTTATGCATTCTTTCCTGACTCATAAAACTAAAAAAAGACTTGCTGTCATGTTGGACTTGCTGCAATGTTGGACAGGTCTCCCTTGAAAAAGAGATCGATGATCTCAATGGGACCACCTAGTTAAATAAAGGTTTTTTAAAAAAAAGGCTCTGCCTTTTTTTTATGGGATCAAATGGTTTCTACAAAACCTTTAAAAAAAACTAGTTATATTTCTAGATAATAAAATATATACATTTCAATTAAAAATTGTGTTCAATCACAAAATTCATAATATGTTTATTCACATACATAATTGAATGGTTTTAATAAAAAAAACATCAAAACGATTTCATGCCATTTTAAACTGCCTATCTCTGGGTTTGGTTGATTCGATAAGAACAGCTGCACTGTTATTTTGTTCAATCCAAGTTTCCGTTAAAAACATAAAATCAAGATTGTGCTCAGTGATAAAATCATTGATTAAAAATGTTTTTCCTGCCAGAGACCTGACATTTAATAAATCTAGTTTAAGTTTGTTGGATACACTATCAGTAAGATTTTTTGTGACAAGCTGTGGCTGACATGGAATCACTGCTAAATTTGATAAACTCGCACAAACGTTTGAGCACTTCCTTAAGGCTTTCCTTTACCCATCCTCATGTGTGCACTGTGCAGCTCAGTGTGTGTGGCGTCTCCACAAATCCCCACTTAATGCTAGACCCTTCCCTGTGAAAAGCATGAATGGAAACATATTGTTTGTTGACATATTATCAAGGCCTGTTTCTATGTCATTATGTGCAGGCTTTTTAAAGTGCTCTGCTCCCGAGGCGGTACAATTGCTTGTGGTTTACAGCAACAAAAAGAGCAAGCCTACCCCACACTAATGCTCGATGTTTCACTTCAACTTGTTCTCAGCGCTCATAAATACCAGTGAGGGCTTGTATTTTTAGTTCATGCCTGTGGGATAGTTCAAGCTCAATTCCAAAAGGTCTATCTTTCATTGCGTATGTGTATAAAGTGCATGCAAGGATAGGAGTGGCTGTTTTTTCTTTTAAATGGGCATGACTGTGAAGCTAGGTGTCTTTTGGAAGCTTGTGTATATATAATGGAGGCACAGACCCACAAGGGAAGGGTCTGTGTGGATTTATTTGGCACCTGATTGGCAGGTTTAATCCCATGAGAGCGACTATTAAGAGACAAAAACTGGTTGTGGGAATGTGGGTCAAAATATTGTCTTTTTCATAGTCAGGCGTTTTAAAATCTCACTGAGATCATTTTTCTCCTTCTGTGATCGCTTGCTTGAACATGAAGCTCCTTGTGCACATAGATATGATCCAGACACAAAATCAATGCCCCTCTCTTTATGCAAGAAAAACAGAATCAGCCATAAGTCTGTTTGGGCCATTAGCTCCTTGTCGTCATAAGACCTTCACAGCTAAAAGGATTTCTGATTGAATGAATTGATGACACACTTATGTGCTTTAGGGCCAGCGCATTGAGAGGGTCGTTGCACTTAAACAAGGGACTCTTTAATTGTGAAGAGAAACACGTTATTTTTCACAGAACTTGTTAACTGGGAGGCGCTCTAAGGGTCCTCATAAAATAAAAAATCCTTTGATGATAACGTTAGATAATGTAGAACAATCTTTGCATTGTGAAAGTGGATGACAGAAAATATTCCTGTTTACTAACCATCCTTTTGTCATTTATATTTTTGAGTGAGTGATGGCAACCTATTAAATCAGGAGCTTTGTATTATATGATGTTATGTCATGCTATCGGAAAACATGATTCTGTAGTGAAGCTTCATGTTGTAAACATTTACTACTTTGTTGGGTTTGATTAATGGGAATTGAATAGGACGATTGGTTTTATCAATTGTCATGAACCACCGATTCATGATGCACTCATTATGCAGTCTAATGCAATAGTTTAACAACCAAAAAGTATACTTAAATAATTGCCTTTTTCCATAAAGAAACAAGAGGCTTCTAAACAGTTATTTGTCTACTGTGAAATCCCTATCCCCTCGGCTGTTATGGACCAGAAACAGTTAAGTATTTGGAACAGGCTGCACTTGCAGTCTTGTAAGTTGGACCAAATTGTTTATGTGTAAACTAAATTGGTGCCTCTGAAAAGCCCTGCGGCTACTCTGCAGTTTAGAGCCTCCACTCACAACATGTGTGGTGCTCCACAGTGTTCTGGTGCCTGGACACCACCAGGGATATTAGGGTGGGGGAAAGTCGTAGAGAGTTAAGATGTAATCTTTTGTTTTAAGATGTATATAAAATCTATAGTAGATGAATGTCTCTTGTGTCTATATTTCCCATGTGAGAGAGTTTGGGTTATTTTCACCTCTTGACCGTAAAACTCAACATTGTTGACAGATTGTTAATGTTCTACTAATAGGAAGTGTGTGTCTGTGTGATCTGACGTTCTATAATTAAATTCAGATAAGAGAAGTCAAAGGCCAGAAGACAAGTCTTAAAACCCTTGTCCATTTTTCTTTTTGTCCTAGTTGTTTATCTTTCTCAGCCTGAGAGATTTGTCCTTAAGGATCCATCCGTCAAAGTGTTTTGAAAGTTTATGTTTTGTAACGCTAGAGCTGACAGGGAGGTAATGCAGGACTGGAGGCCAGGTCAAGGGGGGAGGCTGGGGTAGCAATGATAGTCTGGGGCCAAAGCAGAATGAAAGTCTGAAAGTGGTGGCCAGAGAACAGCTGCTGCCTCTCTTCCTCTGTCCATCTCTCTCTGTCCATCTCTCTCTCTCTCTGTCCATCTCTCTCTCTGTGTGTGTGTGTGTGTGTGTGTGTGTGTGTGTGTGTGTGTGTGTGTGTGTGTGTGTGTGTGTGTGTGTGTGTGTGTGTGTGTGTGTGTGCGCGCGTGCGTGCGTGCGTGCGTGCGTGTGTGTGTGTGTGTGTGTGTGTGTGTGTGTGTGTGTGTGTGTGTGTGTGTGTGTGTGTGTGTGTGTGTGTGTGTGTGTGTGTGTGTGTGCGTGTGTGCGCGCAGTACAGACAAGAACACTGGCTCCAGCTTGCCCCGGGACTGTTGAATTTATTAAACCATAATGACTAGTCTTGCTGTTTTTAGTGTCAGCCTCAAATCTGATACTGTGGAAGTGTTAGTGGCCGTGGTGGCGCCCCATAATATTCTCTGCTGTTCTGTAAAAACAGCCAAAATCTTTGCAACATGCTGGTTTCAGTTTTCCTGCCATGGCATCCAAACCTTACATTTCAGTGACGCCCAATAAAGCTACTTAAAAGTGTCGTGTCTCTTATGAAGTGTCACAACAAACTTTGGCAAATTAAGAATAAAAACGATATCTTATGTCATTTAAACAGCTACGCCCTTTTTGTTCCCAATCTTTCGGTGACCGAGCATCTCTAAGTTCAAACTAATTTTATGAAGGAAGACATAAACACAGTGCAACATTGTTCATGCTTATTCTGGGTACATAATTAGCATCATTTACAGTTCCCTTAAAAAGAAAGCCCATCATTATGCGTAATCAGATGGGGATCTTTGGTGTTGCTACAGGAGTGGTGCTGCTGACAGAAGTGTTTAGAGGTGGAAATAAATAATCATTCATCCTCTCTGAGAGCGGCTGACCGCTGGAAGCGACTCTCTCTGTGCTGTATTAATGTGCCTGGCTGTTAAGAAACCTGTTGTTCGAGACCTAAGCCGAACTTATAGTGGAATCTACTGCAGGGCTTTACCACCTTATCCTCTATATCCAGCACTTCAAGGCTGCCTGAGGAAGTCGGTCATTCGCATAGTTTCCATAGTACTTGCTCACAAAGGGCTATTCTTGAATATGCAAAGGAAGACGGGTTTGTAAAAGAGCCGTTTCATATGTGGCTCCCTGTAGTCCTGATGTAGCTCAGATGTGCACAGATTCAGCAATAGAGACATTGTTTAGGTGGAATGCATGTTCTCTTTTAAGTCAACATATGCAAAATACTTGAAGTCCTCAAAAGTGAGTAGGAGTCGTCCTCTGGGGACCAGGAATGTTGATACAAAACTTCACTACATACACACAAAGTTTTGTTTTTTTCTTGGTCTGGACGGAAGTTGCCTGAACATATCAACCGACGGACATTGCTATCACTAGAGCCACGCGCTAGCAAAAAACTGCTGCCACATGAAATTGTACAAAAGGCTATGTCATCAGCTCCACATCTCAATACAATTAAAGCTTATAAACTCAAGACTGCAGATTTTCAGAAATGATTCATCTCCATATACACCGCAACATCCTCTCATGACTAATGGAAGCCTGATGCAGTCTCCTATTTTGCAAGGAATGCTCACTATAAAAATGTAATTAGCACTTAACTTGATATTAAAATCATCATTGTGATAAGGTGAACAGGAGGAATGTGAGAGGCTTGGCTAAAGTGCTTGACTCCTCGGGAGTTTTGGCAACTCACCTTACTCAATGAGGCGAACGATTGTAAGAGTTGGATAGGAAAGAGGGAGGAAAGGAAGGTGTTTAACTGAGGAGGCAGGGAGATTCATGTCGAGATGTAAAGGTGTTGAGATGTTTATGTAATGTCCCCCCTTAACTTCTCTTCTGCTTTTACAATCCCTCCGTTCCTCCTCCACTCGCTTAATCTCTGTCAACCCCTCTGTGTCGAGTGACAGAGAGTGGGGTGGGGGTCAGGGTGAACACTAGGGTCTTATCTTGGCCACTGGCCTCTTTCTGTGAAACACTCAACCATTTTCTGTCCTGGCTTCCCGCCTCATACCAAACAGGCCTCTGCTTCAATCGTTGTTCTATTCAGCACACTGTATGGGTGTGCCGTGGTGAGGTAATACAACCTTTTTCAAAAAGTGACGAACAATTATGACATACTAGTGTCACACTTGTAGCATTAACTCCAGTTGTTCTTGCATGCTTACGCAATGAACGGATAACCCCCATAAAACATACCTAACTGCAAAAGTACACAAGCACATTTACTTAACATTTTTCATATACATAATATGAATTGATTTCAAAATACGGGTCAGCTTTCTGTCCCCAGTCAGAACTAAACATGGAGCAGCAGCTTTCAGTTATTATACTCCAAATATCTGCAACTCTGACTACTTTTAAATCCAGGCTGAAGACTTTTCTTTTTGCCGTTGCTTTTGATTGAACTATTCACATCTCACACTGCACTGTCACTTTTATTCATGTGTTATTCATGTTTTATTATCTTTGCTTTTAAATTAAAGATCTTGTCTTGTTGAAAAAATGCCATTTTATAAAATGTTTCTGCTGCACTATTTCTTAATGCTCTTAATGTCTTTCGTTTTTTGTAAAGCACTTTGAATTGCCTTGTGTTGAAAGGTGCTATATAAATAAACGTGCCTTGCCTTGCCTAAACTCGAACACAGGTCCAACAGTAAAATCCAAGTCTCATATATAGTATGCAACTTGAACTACAAACACTTTCTACAAGTTTTTATAATTTTCTTTCATATTGTTCATAATGGAAGGGTTGGGAAAAAGTGTCTTCCTTTAAGCTTGTTATCAACGAGGATGTATGTGTTTCAAACTCCACAGTACTGAGTCTGTATACTACGGCCATGACCTTTGCCTCTCCATACAAGCTTGCTAGTGTGTTTCTGTGCCTACATATGTACATGTGATTTATTATGTATGCATGTAAAGGGAGTGGAAACTCACAGAAGGAAGGAGATCAGACTCCAGTTCACAAAACAAGCCTCGTGCACAGGAGCTCCCTGCTCTGGGATCCCATCTGTCCCATAAAGAAGCTGCTGCTGGCAGATGCCTCCAGTGAGCTGTTTTATGTGGGGGCACCAGGGGCCAAAGAGACATGTGTGTTCATGCACTGGAAAGAGGGTGTGACGAGTACCTGACAGTGAAGACCTACAGGACCCATCTGCAGGTTTGCCCAGGAATGTTTAATCATCAGTTCGTAAAAGCCATTTGACAAGCTCAACGATAACTTACATCAAAAAAGACAAAGGACGTTTACTCTCCGCTGTCATAGGTGTTCTATTATTTCCACATTGTCACTTGACGTAAGCTAAACTTCTTAGCAACATGTTTTTGCGGTTACATATCTCAGTGTGTTTTTGATTAAAGAATGAACAAGGCTTATTCATTCAGTGAGCCCTCCTAGGATATTCATTTCAGTGTTCAGTGTGCAAATGAGTCATCCATCGTGGTGTTTTCCCCTGCTCTCAGAAGTGAAGCAAGGAAGTCAAAGCTTTAATTATTATTCTTCCACGCTAATTTTGAAATTCCAAGCAGTCTTTCGAAAAAAACCCGGCTTTCTTCTCGGTGGATTGTGATGTGTTTGCACTACAGTTTCTCAACTTGAGTTTAAGTGTTTATTTTCTTGATTTTCTGAGGTTTGTGATCCGTCTTTTCCAGCCAAAGTCAACCCCACATCAAAGGTCTCCCTGTGCGCCATTCGTCCACACGGCATCTCTACAGCGCTGATCACCAACAAAGGCTCTGTGTGGCAACCTTTGGAAAATGAGTGGGTGAGTGGCTCTCTTATGAAACACACTGTAAATATTCATCTTGGTTAAAGACGGTAGTTGGCTTTTGTTCCTATGAAAGCTATTTCGAGCGTTTGCCCGCACTTCGCCCCAGCAGCGGGCTTTGTTGAACGAGTGCTATCTTGTTTAAACTTCCCCTCCATCTACAAACACACACACCTTCACCTTCATCCTTTCCCACCTGCAGGCAGACTCTCCCCGGTCATCAGACACATATCCCTCCCTGTTTCCGCCTCCGCAGCAGCTTATAATGATATACTGTGTATTTACATTGAACTCCACACTGGCATGCACAGGTTTGTCTGACATGATCCAGGAAAAATCTGCCTTGAAAGCCGTAGGTGCCCTGTAATTAAACTGCTCTCATTTCTCTGTAAGTCGATGTTCACCTCCTCTCACCTCTCTCCTGTTTGCATTTTCTTCTTTCTGCCTTCCTTTGTCTTTCTGCCCCTAATCCAGCCTCATCAGACAAACCCAGTGTTGGAGTATAAATCAGCCCCAGGGACAGGTGGACATCTGCCAGCCATGAGGAGATCCAGGCAGGAAAGTGATCATTGATGCAGCTCAAAAAGCCATTTAAATCCAGGCACTCCAGGGACACAGTTTTCCCTCCAAAAAACCCTGATCCACCTCCTCCGCCACTTCTTCATTGATCGAATTGACAGGGTTGCTATTGGAGAGATGCCTTCTGCTTTCTTTTTCGTCCTGTTTGCATCCAGGATTTTTTAATGAGGGAATGGAGAAAAGGAGAAATTCGAGAACGGGGCAGTGGGAGGATGTTTTATTTGGAGTGATGATGCTGAAAGGCCAATGGGTCCATAAGGCAATGTCAATGAAAGTGAGTTTATCACAAGGTTTTGTGGCTGCTCGCAAACAGGCTGCTCAGGTTAGCAAGCAGTTTTATGATGGAGACCATAATGTGCTTTCAAGCCCCAGCAGGGTGTAGCGCAATAACAGCTCTGCTCCAACGTTGACCCTTTTCAGGAATTAAAATGAACGATTGATTTCACTGCTTTCAGATTTTCTTCCCTATTTTCCCAGGAACAGTTTGGGCAACACTAATGAAAAGTGTCACGATGCCCTTCCACACGTATGGCTTTAATAACATCTCGTCAAGACGGAGCTTGGTGGCCATGAGGATTTACAGCTGTGCCTACTCAGATGGTAAACTGCTCTTACAGTTGGGTTGCAGATTATAAGAAGCATGATTTCAGAGTATTATTATTGAGACATATACACCATCCTTCCAAATTGGAATAATATCACTATCACTAGTTCTGCCTCAGTTGTGTCGTTGATCATTGATGCAATCCACCAGAAGAGATATGTCAGGTCGCAGCTGTTAGCAATTAGTACGTCAACTCCATAGCATGGGAGTTGACGTATTATTGTGATTACATGTTTACCATGTTCTGTGCGAGGCGGCTTTTGCCAAAACGATATCCTTCTCTCACTTTATTTATGGGAGTAATAAGTTGCAAATGGTCGTGACATTTCTGAATTACAATTTAAAACATAAAGTGTCTTCAACCTTGGGAGATTCTTTAGCTTATTAAAGCATCATGCCAGCAAAGGACTTATAATGAGACAACCTTTTGCGACTTCAGATATTCTCTCTTCTGACATTTTCTATCAGCATATTGTAGTTTATATTGCATGAACACAGATAGAGACTAGAAGTTGAATATCAAGTGTTTATATTTTAGGAACAATATCACCAGGAGGACAAATAGTATCTTACTTTAAAGGACTCTCTTTATATTATTCTCCCATGGTTAACATAACCAGAATTGTGATTGTAGTAATGTGTTTTTATTTACAGCACTTTGGCTCGAGCAAAAATCGCTTTTAAATGTGCTATATAAATAAAACTTGATTTGATTTGAGAATTGATGCATTTCTAAATGTATACACGATCAAATGTAAATATTGGAGGAAATGTGTGACATGTTAACATGTTTATTCGCTTTATTGCCAATAGTTATATGAGAAGATCAATACCACTCAATGGAGTTACAAGGCTGCAGCTAGCTAGCGTAGCTCATCTTAAAAACCGACTGCTGGCCCTACCTTCATATTTAACATCCTTCAGCATCAGTGTTCAGCTAGAAAGCGAATAAGTGCATTCATAGAATTATAAACTATTCCTAGTAAGTAATAACACACTCTACACACAT
The DNA here is from genome assembly GCF_902827115.2 of Pseudochaenichthys georgianus. Taxonomy (NCBI): domain Eukaryota; kingdom Metazoa; phylum Chordata; class Actinopteri; order Perciformes; family Channichthyidae; genus Pseudochaenichthys; species Pseudochaenichthys georgianus. The sequence continues at coordinate 35,953,828 of NC_047518.2, read as the reverse complement.
GAGCTATGTATTCAAACTGTTTTTGCTGTTGTAATTCTGTCATGCTGAACTGTGCATGGAAAACCTGAGCTAATTCGCCTTGAGTGGGTCTCTGCCTGTTTCCCTAACAACAGAGGGAAAGCTCCCCTAACACACACACACACACACACACACACACACACACACACACACACACACACACACACACACACACACACACACACACACACACACACACACACACACACACACACACACACACACACACACACACACACACACACACACACACACACACACTGCTCTCCTCCCTCCCCTTTTCCTCGAGCTTGCCCTTTTTAGGCTGTTCCTCTGTTTTCTTTTTTCCATGTGAAAGGGGGGATAGTATGACAGCTTTTCCTGCTTCTCGTGGATTGTAGCGGGGAGAGAGAAAACTCTGTTATTCACTCCGTCTCCAACTTTGAGAGGAAGTTACCACCTCTTCCACAGACTCTGTACACAGGCTCAGGCAGACTCAGGACTTGACCACAGCAGGAACAAAGTGAAAGATTCAGGATTGCTTGTAATGCTTTGTTTCTTTCAACATTTGGAGGGAAAGAAGGCTGCATTTTGCCTGAAGCTTTCTGTGTGGACTCAACAGCGTCAGAGGGACCTTGTCATAACAGACCGGTGAGTTTGACAGATTATTTCAGTGTATAACCAGCTCCACAGAAACCTCAGTGAAGCACAACTTTTCTGTCACTCTACTTTTTCTGTAGTTGAACGTTTTAATGCTCTGCATCTCATGTGAGGTAAAACTACAGTTTGGCAGGCTTTTTTAGAGGTGCGTGTGTCTGGGAAAACTTCCAGTTGCTATAAACTCAGATATCTGGTTTCAATCGCAGCAGCTCTAGTAAGTGCTTTCATCAAATTAAATTACTTTCTCGCTTTTGATTGTTTACATTTGACAAAACGGTTAAATAGGACAGAACAGTTAATGAGTTTTGGAAACAGCAGAGTATGCAACTTGATGAAGCCATGACATTGGCTTTCTTCTAAAGTAATAACCACATCTTATTCTAGTTTATTTATCTTTTCATTATCAGTCCATGACTAAACCAAATAACCACATCCACCCAAGCAGTGTCAATGCATCACAGTTCGGTCCTGCTAAATGTGTTTGTTTTCAGCATGTTGTTTTATGAAGCGCAGCCAAAGAGGAGCTGATGCAGCACTTGTGGTTGGACAGGATAATCCTGGTGTGGCTTTCCTGTGCAGCTGCACGTTATTGGCTAACCTTGTGGTGATTAATTCGTTGTCACCTTGCTATAATAAAAGCAAACATCCTGTCGCTTTTTGTACATTTTTTTATACCTGAAGAAACAGATGCCATGTAATCAAAGACAACTGCGGTGGAAGAAATGGCATGGATCCCGAAATGAGGCATGAAAAGTGCTCTCATGTTGCAACTGGCTCTGTTTAACTGTTTCCCCCATTTTTTATACATGAACTCATAGCAACATTCATGCAGGACAGCAGTTGACCATATGCCTTAGCTCCCATAGCTCTCTCTCTCTCCACTGGACGTTTGTGGTCAGCAGGTCTTGTCAGGGGGAGAGCGAGGTGACGGAAGTGGGAGGTGGTGGCTGGCAGCACTTCAGCTGTGCCTCCTCCAGTCAATCAGATAACCTCTATAGGATGAGTTTGAATGCTCGGTCACCCCTTCAAGGCCAGGCTGGGAAGAGTTGACTTCTGTGTGACCTCTTCGAGCTATTCGTGCCAGCAGACTAACCTTTCCTTCCTTTACAAAACCCAACTGACTCACTTATCAGCAGGCCCGTCTTATCCGTCCTGAGAATGGTTGTTCAATTACTTTATTTAGCCAGGGGTCAGAGGTCAGATTCTGATTTGAACTGCTCGTCTAAACTCCCAGGGTACCAATCTGTTTGCAGGGGGAGATACAGAAAGTTTCAGACTGCACAGAGCGGAGATAAGTCAAGCGAAAACAACCTAAGGGAGACAGCTTTACACAGTGAGAAGTCATTAACAAAACTCCTTTCAAGAACATGGGGAACATTTCTTTATTTGAGTGTTGTTTTCAATGTAAATTATTACATTAAAATGACCTACAGAAGATTCTGCATCAAGAGCTCACTTGGCCAGCTTCTGCTTTGTAGCATTGTGCAGCAAGCTAGTTATACATACATTAGAATACGTAATGATTTCATGTTCCCCCGAAACACTTCATGGCTGTATTCCTTACAGTTCAGCCCAACCATATACACAATTGCAGCCCAGTGGATAACTTACAGCAACCAGTGCCTTGGCAGAAAATGTTTCCAATGTTCAAAAGGTCCCACTGAACATGACTCTGATCAGCTTCTACTGGAGATCAAGGACAGTCATATTGTCATAGTAGAGATGAGTTAGCACAACAACAATAGGAACACATATCACATAAACGCATTGTTAGGAATGTATGTAGGGTAGTTGAAGTACTGTGCAAATGTAGCTTGTGTCGCATATTTAGCCAATGACATGCAGCCATTCACCCAGATCAGCTTATCATCAGCTGATCTCTTTGAAGCACTCTTTCCCAGAACAGAGAGGTCCATTCAAACACATGGCTCTTTAAATGTAATTGTTACCACTGCTCACTGTATAGTTACTGGTATTTGTAAACCAATGCCAGTTTAAAATACATTTTATGTGTTTCTAATTCCTGTAAAACACCAAAGGCATAAACAATGTGTAAAACGGAGAATACATGTGTTGCTTTAAAAATAAATGGGCTTGAAACACAATGTCTTTCATCATCTTAATGTGGCGGCAAAGCATTTCAATATTTAAGGCTTTTCTTTGTTGACCCTCTTCATAAACTCGTTGTAAAAATGTTGATGGGGAATGTTATGAATCTACACAAAGATACAAAATGACAAAAACGTATGTTCTGCTTACCGCAACTCTTAATCTCACTACCATTAAATTACCAGGAGGATATTTTAGAGTAATGGCGAAAGGGAGTTTGACGAATGACTTGTCTCACAAACTGTGTTTAGCAAAGCCACAATGTCTTACAGGGCTCATGGCTTATTGCTTCCTAGTAGGAGCTTCACTGGTCCAGACCCTCTGCTGTTTAGGCTCAGGCAGATTTTTGACATGCTAAATCCAGTGGGTTTACCCAAGCTTACACTCCTCTCGCGGGTACACACATGCACACACATGTAGCTAGAGACACACTCAACCCTTACCCATACAAATCCACTTGAGCTAACAAAGATTCTGTTTGAATTATATGTGAGTATTTCATTGAACAAGATCATTCAGACTAGATCTAATTCTACTACAACCATAACTCATGGTGCATTGTCGTTTATGTAATGATAACCCAAAGAGAGTTGAACCACCATTAGGTTAGTCCCAGACTTCATGCTGTATTAAATCGACAACCCTCACATGACATGTCATTCTTTAGTCACAATAAACCATTCACCAAGCGTTTGTTTATCATCTTCCCATGCGATGAGGAACTTTTCAGCTAACATTTCCTTCAGGATCTGGCCTGAAGGGCGCGTTTACTCAACCCTATCGTCAAAATATGATGCCACTGTAATTCAAGGAAAAACCACGACAGATGACAATAGTGTTGATGTTTTTGTAATTACTACTGGTTGCTAATATAAGTCTGTAGAAGTCATACAGGCCTTTTAAATAGCTGAAAACAGGCACTAGCCTTCCCTTTCACTACACAACGTTGTTCATGTCACAACAACAATTCTGAACCTCGTAAATCCCGTGGAGCCTCACCACATTCATGAGTTGTGCAGAGAGAATGCTTCGGACCCAATCATACAAAGGGCAAACACGTGTACGAGTAATCCGTAGGGTCCATGTAATTGACACAGTATGTGGCGTTGGCGTGCTGCTGGATGGTGGCCCAGATCGATGAAAAGGGTGAGGTCATGGCTCTATCTTTGGAGCGCTGAGTTAAAATCTAAAGCCCACTGCGCTTTAGAGAATCATGGAGGAATGTTCATATGAATCAATTTCAACCTGAAGGAACATACACAGGCAACCAGGGACTACCAATACACAGTCACACACACAAATAAACCCTGTTAGCCAACACACACTCAGCTGTGGTCCCAATGTGGCTTCCTACTGCCATGAGCACTGCTTGATTGGTAGCGTGATAATGACCGTAGGAAAATGGTACATGGGATATTTCCTCTTGATTTACATAGTGAAGCATGCAGACTCAACCTCCCATCAGGAACACATCTGTGTGCTATTACCCACTTGCCCTAACCCCCAGTTCAGTCCCATATCTCCATTACCCGTCCATTACCTGCCATAGCCCACAACATCTGCTCTTCACTGGACGAGCAGCGCACTGTGGTTCACTTTTTATGACATAAGGATACACAGGGATTCATTGGGGCAAGGGTTGCAGTAACTACTGAGCCAGACTGGCGTCACAATGGCATACTGAGGCATGTTGGATTTACAGCCCTACCCTTGTGTAAAGTTCAGTCTATAAAGTCAAATAATAACGTGCTGACAATGCCTGACTGATTCAATTATGTGTTTACTCCAGGAAAACGTTGTTGGTCCTTGAATGCAAAGCTGTTGTTCATTGAGTCCATGTCAAATAAAGTCCATGCCTTAATCTGGAAACAACAACCCATGACTAAACAAAGCTTTCTTTCAGCTTTATATCAAACACTAAACCACATTCAAGAAGTTTGCATAAGATCAACTCGTATAATGGATTGCAACATGTACAAGTTTGAATGCTGCACAAACAACAGGTTTAGATCAGAATGTATTTCCTGTTAAGACCCACACAGCTTTGCATGCTAGAGCTTTTCTCTCTGCAGCACATTGTAGTTCAGATTAAGGTTAAATATGATTTTAAATGTGTTTGTTTCTTGGATTTGTATTGCCTACACAAAGTGTTCATCAGCAGCAGATGTAGACAACGGCCTAGGTCTTTATTTCTGTTGTGCGCTTAATAATAATAATAATAATTCCTTACATTTATTATAGCGCTTGACAGTCGAGACTGGATGTACATTGTTCACTTTGGAAACAGCAGTTCACAATTGCTTGCTTTTTCCATGCTTGTCTTCATTAGTGGAAGTCCCCCAAAGTGTGATTTGGTCGAAAGCTCCACAATAAGCAAGTGAGGACTTTGGTTTCAAAGGCTGTTTACAAAGTCAAGAAAGGAACAAGCAAGCATTTGAACACACAGGGTCTTCTTCAAACATCGGCAAATGAAATGCACAGCCAGATCTGGACACTATTCGGCAGAAACCTGCTCTGCGTTTTCGTCTTCTGCTTCTCATCCCATCTTTGAGCGTAGCAACTCTTTTTACAGAATAAAATAAACTCGTAAGATATTTTCAAACTCAGAACTACAGAGGTCAACGTCACCTGGTGCTCCACGTCTCTGTCCTGAAGGCCACCACCACATGCCTGTCCTGTTTCCAAATGCAAGAGTTTTCCTCTCAGACACTCGAGCAGCCCTTGACAAGGAGGAAGCAGCACTAATGCTTAGCACAGCTTGAAACCCAAGATCTTCATGTCAAGAAGTGGGAAGTTATGCTCTTACTTTCTCCAGTTTGGATAGAGATCTTGGTTTGGACAATGTTTCTGTTTACTGAGTGGAAAGTAAAGCACCGCTGCTGTTTTGAGGCAGAGCTTGAGTTCCATATGTTTTAGTACTTGGAGACCGTTCTCTGGCTTGATTACAGGTGTGTGATAAATCGCTTGTAGAGACATCCAGTGGATACCATTGTGATGACGTTTCAGACTCTTTGGCAGTTCGAAGGTTGCTGTTAACCTTTACATCAGCTAGTGAAAGAATTTCATCTTCAATGTGAGAAAAACTGAGCCAAGGCCGAGCTTTGATTCAGTATATTCAATTAAGGGAAAAACGCAATGTTTCAGAATGTGCTCCGCGAGCTGAAAATAGTGTGTTGATGAACCGGATAGGCTTGTTTGATGCTGTGCGTCGTTAAGTCCTCATGTTTTTTCAGTAGCAGCCACAGAATCAAAGCTGGAACGTTGTAATGAACATAATCAAGACCAAATACACTGTGTTAGTGTGTGCCATAACTCTAACCCCTCACCAGATATAGTCTGTGTGTGGACTTTAATTTAAAAACAATGAAATGTGATTACAATCTGTAAAGCTTCGTCCCAGGCGGATCAAAGAAAGACCATCCGTTGGGCCAGGAATTGTTGTGATCGCTCTGTAATTCTAGGTATTACAAATATGGTGTTCCCTCTGTTCGGCGTGTGTCCTTACAATGAGGAAAAAACACTCACTCTTTCCCTCGTGCAAACTGAACTTTTCATCTTCTGTGTCTAAATCAAATGTGGCATGACTCCCTGCATAAATTCCACTGAAGGGTTATGCCTTTGATTTCTTCATTGTGGAAGAGAAGTATTGCAGTTGGATGGTTTATGAAACAAGTATTACTGGTGAAGTATCTAGGGAAAAGTGCGTTTGCTTTGGAGCTCTGCCCCTGTATGGAGGCAGATTATGAATCAGCCAGTTGTTTACAGCTCTGTCACAATTTCTTAATTTAGACACTGGACATGCGTAAAGAGGGCTTTGACCTGGATGTTGTCTCTGCGGAAAGGGACACACCCTTTGGGAAGGAAGGGCCATTGTGGTCTATCTCCAAGTGGATGACAACAAAAATATCCCACTCCATGATGGGTTTTTTCCACTCAGCTCCTCAATCCAAACCAAAGCAAACAATGGTCAGTCAGTCAGGAATAGTGTTTAACCTCTTCTGCGGCCACCACACCACACCATGATGTGTTTATGCTGGCTTCCACACTTTCTGCTGGGACCATACATAAACAACTCATCCCTGACTGACAGAGTTGTCATGGGGACTAAACTGAGCTAACAATAATAATTTGTTACTGGGATTATACTTGCTTTGATTTAATATGAGATGAAAATATGGTTTCTTGCACAGTTTAAGGCAGGTCAGGATTGGTCAAGTGAATAATTAATAGTCAGCAGCGTGCAAGGGACTCAGGAAGGGGACGCCTCAGTGTTTGACCTCAGGATATGAGGCCAGGAAAGACAAATGATAAGCTAAAAGGGACAACAAATAAGACTAAACATTAACCTCACAGGCCCGAAGACATGGCACAAAGACACATGCTGCCACTGGTTGGCTAGATCGTTTCAAGTGTTTAGGCTAGACAAGATATATGAGCATTATTAGGAACTAAATAATGAAAGGCTCAAGGAAAGTGTGTCTTAAAGTATATAAATGATGAGTACTAACACAATTGCCTTGAATTTATTTTTGAAAAAACTAAATCTAATGCAGGTTGGCGACACAACAACACCATATCTTGTTTTTATTCTTGACATTTCTCACTTCTATGACAGAGCAGTTGGCGTGAATACTCCCACCAGCCAGCACTCAAGTGAGAAGCCGTGTTTGATTGTTTGTTTGTTTGTTTGTTTGTTTGTTTTGCCAAAGCGATGGTCCTATACCAAATGGAAGTACTATTTATAATTTGGAGTGGGCTTTTTTTTTGTTATTGTCAATATGTGATTATGTCAGGAACTATAATTTGAGGACTGTTGCATTTCCTTCACACCTACCAGGCAGCTAATATTGCAATTCAGATTGAAGTAAAACATGATGTTCCAAATGATTGAACAAATTGCAGATGCATGACTTCTTTTTGTAATAACTAAAGTTTCATGTTTAAGGCTGTTAGGTAAGGCAACATCTGCAAAAGAAAAGCAAACTGGGTCACTTGGAGAAAATGACTTAAGGTTGAGCCATGGGATAGTACATGGCTGGGGAGGGGAAGGTCTGGTAATAATTTCCTTCTTAGGTAAAACAAAAACACAACAAAACAACAGGGAAGGATAATTAGTGTTTAGATAGGCTTTAAACAGGTCTCCAGTTGTCAGTAACAGACGGCGAGAGCTGATGAAGCTCAGGTTTGCTGCATTCCTGTGCGAGAAGAGGCCGGTTACTGTACTGAAGCTGTCCAATCGCTGGCTTTGACCTTGGCTTGAGGAACGGCTGTAGTCATTCGAGCCGTTCACTTAATTACCCTTGAGACAAAAACTAAATATCTCATTGAAAGCCCAGGTTCTCCTGCTCTGCTTCGATAATGATGTATGGATGCCATTAGTGGGGAGGGATTAGGCTCAGCGGGAACGAGGAGATGATTCATAATTGAAAAGAAAAGGAAGGAAGCTCGACAGGAAGACATCACAGAGGTCCATCCCTGCCGTGCACTGCAGAAACAAAGGCACCATCGTCTGGCTCCCGTGGGGACCGAGGGGGTGGCCTGGAACACTTGTTACCATAGTGACAGCTCTGTCACTTAGCCCCGAGCGCTGTAGGTCAGGCGCTCTGTAGTGTACATAGCATCAGCCAAGAGTCAGCAAGATCAAAATCTGCCCTGGAAAGCACGGGCTCTGTTAAACCAACTACAGCTGGCAGAGGAGCTTTTTCACGGCTACAAGTTGGAACACTTCACAGCACAGCATTTTTCAGAGCCCCCGATCCCCCACACATTATAGGCTTTTTATTGAGTACAGGAAAGTGATTCTTGGGCTCGTGTTGTAGGATTTCTGCCAATGTGTTTTGCTCTGGGCTGCTAGAGACGTGGAGGAACTTTGGCGTAACGCGGAAACTTCAGATTCTGCTTTCTTTTGTATTTATTCATTTGGCTCAGGACCATGCTGAGAATGGAGTACAATCAGAACATCACAAAACCAAACAAAAATTAAATGTCTCCAAAAAGGCAAATAGTGTACACATTACTTTTGGCTAATCTGATTTGAAGTACAACATGTATTTAAACACAGATGCGTGGTATAAAGAATACTTTGGAGAAAACTTAAGATAAAAAGTGAAGGTACTTATTTTATACTGTTTTTTTTTCAAGATATTGAGGCAAAAAGGGTAAAACCAATAATATTAAATAAGGTTGAATAAGCAGCTCCTTGAAAGCACCATTTAAATCTTCGTCAATGTAGAGTATGTATCAGATCTGTTCTATTATATTCCATTAAACTGAATAGGTGTTTCTAAAGTGACCATGGAACGTACATTCCTGTGTTTCTGTGGTATTTGCATTTGAACCCGTACGGGCTCAAGACAGTTGAAGCAGTGAAAAGTGAAAAGCCTGCCTCTAGTCTCTTGCTGGACCGTGTATCCTGCAATAGGCCTGTCAGTGTTTGCATTGCAGACGCCCCCCTGAGTTTGGATCTAATGTGGCTTGACGTCCGTCTGTGTGTGTGTTTGCTCTTGTCTCAGGGTGGCCAAATGAACGGTTTAGCCTGAGGACCAAAGATCACAGGCCCCGATCCAACAGCACAGCGAAAGAGAAAGAGAGAGATCATTTTGCAGCCATTCTCCAACTTCTCATTACACTATGAGCTGGGATTGAGGACGTGCTTCAAAGTTTCATTTTGTGGTAAGTTTTTACATTTGATCCACACTCCACTTTCTGTTTACTTGTGCTTTTACAGGAAAATGTGTGCTGTGTTTTAAAGTGCATTAGTGAGCCACATGACATATGGTTTACATGTGTGTAGTTTTATGATTGAATTTTACTAGTTCTAAATGAAAAAATAAGCATTGAGGTATTCAGCTATTGATATAAATCCGGCACTGAGGTTATTAGTGGGTGAACTTGGAGATACATTCAAACACAAACATGTGGATTGTGCATGATCTGCGTGAAGGCATGTTGACATGTCATGTGGCTTGACTTAGAGAAGTGTGCACACGTAAGAGTGGGGCGGCTTCAGAGTTCATCATAATTTCACATCAACTGATTTTTTTTTCCAGCCAGGCAAAACACAAAACACATGTTAGACGGGAAAAGCGGTAACATTAAGCTGGAAGCTTAAAGGGCACCTCCTTTTATTTTTAACTGGCCTTTCCTCTGTTGCCATCAACACTCGTATGTGTTTCATGGTGCAACACTGTGATGTCATCAAGCCATGGAAATGGAAAATGTTCACAGAATGGCAGAGCACAGGAGAAAAAACATTAGCAGGAGAGGGCAGCAGGGTAGAAGAGGAGGGGAGTCCAGGAAGGTTAGCAGAGGAAATGTGGTATTCAATGCAGGCATATGAAATAAATGTGTTTTGTCAGATACAGGCCTGTTTCTGCTAAACAATAAAGCTACTGAGTGAAGAGGTAGAATCAAGGTGACACAGAGGATGTATATAATTGCTGAAAACAGAAAACAGATTGAGAAGGAGAAAGAACTTGAACTGTTCTTATATCTGTGGTGCACAGCTCCAACGATTTTACTTCAAGAAAGACTTCCTTGGGAGTGTAAAAGGTCACGGTCGCACACGGGAACGGTTAAAAAACCCACAATAGAGCTCCTCAGACTGACAGGAAGCCAGGAGGACAGACAGCTTAAATGTCAGGGACACAAAGTCCAAACAAAACACATCAATTTAACAACAAACTGCTCTTTCCCTCGGGGCTGCACAAATTGATCTGGGAGTCCCATCAGGCAGGAAGGAGTCCTTTGTGGCTACTTGAAAAATTGACGTTTGACCTCTTTGATAGAGGGCTGTCATGATTCAGAGAGAACAGCAGAGGCAGAGTGCCATGTGCCAAACGCGTTATGATGATCCCAGTTGAAGCCAGTATTTAGAAAGACAGAGGAGCTTTTGTTTGACACTTGGAGGCCTCATCCAACCCACCGAAGGCATATGAAGAAGTACCGTGGTCAGTGGGTTTGACATCCAGGCGCTGCAGAGAATGTGACACTGGAGGAAGGAAGCTTGGGAAATAGTTCAAAGACTTTCGGCACCTAAAAAAGCATTGCTACTGTATGGTGCTGAGTTGCATTGTACGCCAACGTCAGATGTGTCATTGTAATTATTTTGTTTTTCAGGTGTGAAAAAATCTACTAAAGATCACCATGGATGTGAAGAAAAAAGAGATGGACCTCCTGAGCAACAGCATAGCTGCATATGCTCACATAAAAGGTAAGTCACACTGCAGCCACACAATAATACTCTCTGTTAGTGATCTCTAACACAAATAAATAAGTAACAACATTTGACTCTATTTGATCTCCTTTCTTTAGCAAACCCAGAGAGCTTCGGCCTTTACTTTGTGCTTGGAGTGTGTTTCGGCCTGGTGCTGACGCTCTGCCTTCTGGTCATCCGCATCTCCTGCAAGCCCCGGACCAACATCGCCACCTCAACGCCTGAGAAAAAACCCTTAAAGGACATCAGTGAGGAGGACGAAGAGAGCGAGGACGATGAAGATGAAGATGGGGACGACGTAGAGGCACCCATCTCTTTGCCAAGCACAGAAATCCCTGTTGGTAATCATATCGGGCAATCAAACGGGACACTGAGTGTGAACGTGTTTACTTCGGCTGAGGAGCTGGAGCGGGCACAGCGCCTGGAGGAGAGGGAGCGCATCATACGTGAGATCTGGAGGAACGGCCAGCCTGATATCCTGGGGTCAGGAACAGGGACTATTGGCAGAGTGCATTACTACTAAGATACGCGAGGCTTCAAGAGAAACACTGGGAGCTCTGTGAAGGACAGGCAGAGACCTTTGGGTGGGCCCGATGTCCCTGAAGCCTGTGAGACTTGTGTTAGATACAATGCCACGTCATGGAAACAGGACAACAGTGATGTGACTTTTTGATAGGACAATACTCAGCTTTGACAGAGCTGAACTATGTGATATTGCACTTCCCATGTAGCAATGTTATTTTCAACTGACTACATGACGTTTTAACCGACAGGTGTCTTAAGGACTGATCATTCCATATGGAAAATATGTAGTGTGAATGTGGGAGCTGAATGACACTTGAAGTAGTCAGTCTATTCAAATGTATGGCGCTTAATGACAAAAATGCACACAAGTATAGGATTATGTATGTTAAAAGTGGAACATGGATGCATATAAGGACAATGTATGTACTGTAATTTGCTATGAAGATGTTTTTTTAATTGCAGTCAGGACAGTCGTCCTCTAGACGGGTGAGTTTGTGGGACATAGAAAATACTCTTGGTGTCTGTGTAAGGAAATTAAATTGTTTAAAAAAGCACATATGAATC